>NW_024381604.1:0-10042 GCF_016835505.1 Polypterus senegalus
GGCGGTTGGGTTTATTTTTTTAATGTTTTTTCCCTGTTTTGCCGCTTTGGAAATGGATACAGCGAACATTTTGCACTTTCCAAAACCCCAAATTTTTGGCCCAAAACCGTTTCTTTTTTTGTGATCCTTTGAAAAGCTTTTAAAAAAATCAAATTTGGAAAAAACCCAAACCCCAGGGGGAAAAAAAGGGACCCGGGGTTGTTGGTCGGGTATGATTTTCGCTTGGTCGAGGGTCCCGGTTAAATCCCCACCGCTTACTTTTTTTGGGGGGTTTATATCGAAGTGTTTTTTTTAGAGATAGTTTCCAATGCTAACCATTCCCGTCGTTCCCGTTCTTTTGGGTTAGGCAAAACAATGGACGGATACACAACGATAAAAGTTCTCCCGTGCCGTTTTTCCCGCGTTCAATACTTCTTACAAAAATTTTTATTGAAAGGAACTTCGCCCCAAAAACCCAAAAAACCTGACCAACACAAAACCCTTAAGCCATTTTTAAAACATGGAAACAATGAAAATATACCCTTTTTTGGGTTTTTTTTTGCCTTCTCCCCCCTGCACTTTTTGCAAGGAAACTGGTGATTTTCGAAAAGAAAGCTTTTCGGTAGGGCCCGGAAAGGAAGGGGAAAGAATTTCATTTGGGAAATGAATTTTTTTTAGGTGTAAATAAAAAAAATTTTCAACTGGGGTTGAGAGGAGCCCCGGGTTTTTTGCCTTAAAGGAAAAATTCTAAGGTTTTGAAAGTACCCTTCAGTTTGGGGAAATAAACCTCAATGAGTTTCAAGGGTCCGTAAGATTTATTTCGTTAGTCTGAAATGTTTCTTTATTTTAATTTTAACTCCCGCTTTAAAGGGAAATTTTTTCCGTTTTTAGAACATTTAATTTCCTATTGAAACAAAAAAAACCCCAAAATTCCTTGCGCCTCGGGAAACCCGTTTCTTTAAAATATTCCTTGGAAAATTTTTCTTTGAAACACACAATCAAAATTTTGGGAAAAACAGCCATACTGCCTGGTCAGGGGTTGTTGGTCTAGGGGGGGTGATTCTCGCTTTTTGGGGCGAGAGGTCCCAAAAACCCGGACAAGCCCCTCCTTCATTTCCCCAACTCTTTTAGTGCTTCAACTCGGTTCTTTTTACGGGCAAAGTCAAAACGACATCCCAAAAAAGGGTTTTTCCATAATAGTTTGCCCCTTTTTTTGCCTTTCCCCACCCAAATTGGTTAACAAGGTCATTCGCCCTCAACCCAGATTTGGCAACCCTTGTCTTAAGTGTACCTTAAAACAAAAATGAACTCGAAATGGGTGATGAGAATTAAAATTCCCAAAACCCCAAAAGGGACATTAAAAAGGGTTTCCCAATGCTGGCTTTTGGTCTGGGGGTTTATTCTCGCTTTGGGTGAGAGGTCCCGGGGCCCCGGACAAGCCCCCCCTTTTCTTGATCCTTTGCAGTTTGCCCCCGAAATTGGGGAAACCCCCAAACCCGAAAGGGAAAAAGGCTTTCCCCCGCTGCCAAAGCAGCTGAGAAGAAAAAAAGACCGTTTAAAAACGACAACCTTAAAGGGTCTCTTCCCCTTGCTGCCTTTTTCCGGGGGGTTTTTCCTAAAGAACCCTTTTTGAAAGGGCCCCAAAAATTTCCCTTTCCTGGGAAAGTTGAAAAAATTTATCTGTTCTTCTTGCGCCGAACGAAGGCTTTGGCGATTTTTGCGGCGTGGCTTAAAAAAGGGAAGGAATTCTCTGATGGGGTAATTGATTTTTACTTTCAGGGGCCCAAATTCCGGGGAAACATCCTTCGAACCTTAAGTTTTAAAAAATGCCCGGGCACCCCCAACTCAAAGTTTGGGGTTTTTGGGGTATGATTTCGCCCGGGGGGGAGGCCCCGGGTTTAAATCCCGGAAAGCCGTTTTCCCGGTTTCATTCATATCAAATGTTTCAGCGTTTTGAGATGTTTAATCTAACCATTCCGTGCTTCAGTCACTTGATGATTAGGGAGCAATGGGGCAGATACGCCCGGTCAATGTTCTCCGCTGCCGGCGTTTTTTCACCAATGCTTTCTGCCCCTTCCCGAAATTTTTGGCGTGTCGGTAGAAAAAAAACTTTTGGGCTCACCTAAAAAACCTGAAAAAACCCTTAAGCCATTTAAGACAGGAAACGAATGATATATATCTTTGTTGTTGCTTTTCTTTCCCCTCCTTCCCGCTCTTTCCCCTTTTTTAGCAATTAAACAGCTGGGGATCATTTGAAAGAAGTAAAGTTTTTATGGAGGAAGGAAGAGTAAAAACCTTTAAATGAATTTTTTTTCAGGTGTAAAAAAACAAATTCACTTTTTTAACTGAAGGTTGAGAGTGGCCTTCCCGGGGGTTTGCTTTAAAACCGGGTTGGGGGAAAATTTCCCCCGTTTTTAGAAATACCCCTTAATTTGGGCTGGGAAAAAAACCTCAATGATTTCAAGGGTCCGTGAAGATTGATTTATCGTTAGTGTGGGAAAAGTTTCCAATTTTAATCTGCCAGCTTTTGGGAATGGAAATTTATTTTTTACGTTTTCAGAACATTTAAATTTCCTTTTTCAGAAACAAAAAAGAACCCAAAGTTCCTTGGGCCCCGGAAACCTTGATTTCTTTAAAATGCATTCCAGAAATTTTGCTTTTAAAAACACAATAAATCTTGGGCAATAGCAGCCATACTTAGGGGAATGCCAAAAAGGCGCTCACCCCTTTCTGGGGGTTTTGGGGTGCGAGGTCCGGTTCAAAACCCGGGCAAGCCCCCCCAAACCCCCCCTTAATTTTTCCCGGCCCCGGTTGTTCTTTGCATTGGGCAAGTCTGAGGCATGCAAAATTTGTCGACCATAATAGTTTCCTCTGTTTTTCCCCTACCCTTGTTTAAACCCCGGAATCATTGCCCACTCAACCCCCAGTTGTGGAACCCGTTGTCTTCAAGTGTATCCTTAAAGCCGAAAATGAACCTTTGAATTGATGAAATTAAAATTCCAAACCCTAAGTGGGGCAAAAAATGTTCCCCTGCTGGCTTGTTGGGCTAGGGGATGATTCTGCTTAGGGGGCGAGGGTCCCCCTTCCCCAAAGGCCTTTTCTTGATCCTTTTCAGTTTGCCCCTTCCCGGGAAAAGGTGGAATCCCCCGAAGCTTCTGAATGGCTTAAAAAAGCGTTGCCCCCGTCGCTTACAGATGCAGCGGGGCACCCGTCAAAAAACGACCCTTTTTCTTCCCTTTCTGCCTTTCCTGGGAGGGTTCTTCCAAAGAACCGCCCCGGGAAAGCACCGACCCCTGGAATGATTGAAAAAAAGCTTCACTTTTTTCTTTCCCCGCCCTGCTTTAAGGAAAAATTTGCGTTTTTTGAAAGCAGTAAATTTAAAAAAGGGAAAACAATTTCGATGGATAATTGATTTTACCAGCGTCCAAATTCCCGAGGTAAAAAATCCCTTTAACCAATTTTTAAACACTCCGGGGGGCCCGCACTCATGTTGGCTTTTTGGTCGGGGTATGATTTCGCTTGGTGCGGGGTCCGGTTCCCCGGAAAAACCCGTTTTTCTTTTTCGTTCACTATCTGAGAGTGTTTTAGTTACGTTTTGAATAGTTTACAACCATTCCCGTCCAGCCCCATTTGTATTAAGGCGAAACCAAGATCAATGTTCATCCCGCGCCTTTCACCAGTACGGCCCAAAATTCACGTTTTTAAAAATTTTTTGGTTGATTTTAAAAAAAGCACTAAAACCCCAAAAAACCTAAAACCATTGCCATTTTTAAAAAAAAAACTGAATATATCTTTTTTGTTGTTTTTTTCTTTTTCCGCCCCCTTCAGTGCTTCCCCCTTTACAATTAGGGCACTGGTACTTTGAAAAAGAAAAACTTTTTTTTCGGCGGAAAAGGAAGCAAAATTTTTAGAATAATTTTTGGGTAAAAAAACAAAACACTTTTTAACTGGAAGGAATGGGGGCATTTTTTTAAAATTTTTTAAAACAGAATTTAAAGGTTTTCAGAAAGTACCCCTTGATTTGGGCTGAAACCCAAGGTTTCAAGGATCCCTAAAATTATTTTTATGCTTGTGGAAAAGTTTCTTTGCGCTAATTTCCAACTGCCAGCTTTGGGAATTTGGTTTATTTTCCAGTTTTTAAACATTTAATTGTCACGTATGTCAGAAACAAAAAAAACCCCAAAATTCCTTTTCGCCTCTGAGAAGCCCTTGATTTCTTTTTAAAATATTCCTTCAGAAAATTTTCTTTGCACCAATGAAAAATTAAACAGCCATCTTTAAATGAAAAGGGGGGCCCAGCCGGGTTGGTCGGGGTTTTTTCGCTTTGGGGGGAGAGGTCCCGGTTCTCCCCAACCCCCCTTATTTCCCCTTTCTTCTTTCTAGGTTTAAACCGGTGGGGTTTTTTTCATTACAAAAGTCTCTTTGAAAAAGGGTTGTCGACCCATAATGTTTCCCGTTTTGGGCTTCCCCACCTTTACTCCCGGGGAAAATTGGGGCCCCCCAAAAAAAAGTTTTGGAACCCTTTTAATACCTTAAACCTGAAAAAAACCCCTTGGGTTTAAAAAAATTTAAACCCAATGGACAAAATTCCCCTTCTGGGGTTGTTTTATTCTCCTGGGGCCCCGGGGTTTGGGTTCAAATGGACGCCCGGGGTCTTTCTTTTTGAAAGGTCCAGGCTTTTTGGAAACTTTTCCCCCCCCCAGGTGATAAAACCCCCTTTTAAAAGGGGGCCCCCTTCCCTTGCTTTCGGTGGGTTTTCCTAAAAAAACCCTTTTTTTGAAAACCCAAAGGTTTACCTGGGAAAATTTTCCCTTATCTTTCTTTTTGCCTCCCGGAAGGAAAATTTTTGGGGTTTTGTTTTAAAGCGGGGAAGTCAACAAAAAAGCAATTTCTGAGGGTTTGATTTCTTTTGGTCCAAATTTCCCGAAAGTAAAAAACCCCCCAATTAATTTTAAAACACGCAGGCCCCCCCGGGGGGGTTGTTGGTCGGGGGATGATTCTCCGGTGCGGGGCCCCGGGTTTAAACCGGACAACCTCCTTTCCCGTTTGCGATTCATATCTAAGGTTTTTACGTTTGGGTAGTTTCCAATTCCCCCTTTCCGGCCCCGGGCTATTTTATTAGGGGAAGCAATGGCAGTAACAACTTTTTTCATCCGCTGCAGGGCCCACCATCGGCAAATCTGCCCGCTTCACAGAAATATTTTGGCTTGAGCGGTGAAAAAACTTGCTGACCAAATTTTAAAAACCTGACCAACACAACCATTGCCATTTAAAAATGGAAACGCGATATATACTTTTTTTTTCTTCTTTGCATTCCCTTGCTGTTTTGATTTTACAATTAGGGGAAAAGCTGGTGATCATTTTTTAAAAAGTAAAGCGGGGAAGGGGAAACATAAAAAATTTTCCTTTGAACTGGTTTTTTCAGGTAAAAAACAAAAATTACTTTTTAACGGGATTGAGAAATGCAGCCTTCCCCGGTTTGCTTTAAAGTCGTTAAGCAGGGAAATTTAACGGCCCTTTAGAAAACCCCCAGATTTTGGAAAAAAACCCCAATATTTTGGATCCCTAAATTTATTTTGCGTTAGTTGAAATGTTTTTTTTAATTTCCCAAATTGCCAGCTTTGAATGTGGAAATTTATTTTCCAGTTTTCGAAAAATTTAGGGGGTTTGCAAAAAGAACCCCGTTTTCTGAGAAGCCCTTGTTTTTTTACATTCCCTTGAAATTTTGCTTTGAAACACACAATGCAAAGGCAATGACCCTGCCAAAAATGCAAAACCCCCGCCCTTGGTCTAGGGGATGATTCTGCTTTTAAAAGGTCCCGGGGTTTAACCCGACAACCTCCTTCAAAATTTTCCGTCCCAGTGCTTCAACCGTTTCTTCTTCCCGGGGAAAGTCAGCCCTGCAAACTTGTCGACCTTAGTTTCCCCTGTTTCGCCCACTCCCCCAAATTCCAACCCAACGGGGAAACCCCCCCAACACCTTGGGGGAAAAACCCCTGTCTTCAATGTATCCTTTAAAACCATGAAAAAAGAACCTTTAAAAGGGTGAAATTAAAATTCCAAATAAGGGACATTAAAAAGTTCCACATGTGCTTTTTGGTTAGTTGTTCCCCTTTGGGTCAGGGCCCGGGTTTAAACCCGGACGCTTTGTTTATCCTTTTATTTGCCTTTCCGGAAATTAAAATGAAGCCTGAAATTTGGGCCCCGGTTTTTCCCCCCCCCACCAGATGCAGCTGAAAACGCCCCCCTAAAAGCGAAATTTTGAGCCCCCTTTCCGGTAGGGGTTTTTCCTAAAAACCGCCCTGAAAGGGGAAAAAAACCCATGGAATGATTGAAAATAGCTTTTTCCCCTTTTCGCCCAAAAGAAGGAAAACTTTAATTTTTTCTGAAAGCAGTGAAAATTTAAAAGGAAGACAATTCTCTGGGGAAAAGATTTCTACTTTATTCCCAAATTTCCCGAGGTAAAAAACCCTCAACCAAATTTTAAAACACCCCTAGGCCCCCCCTCGGTTGGCTTTTGGGGCTGGGATGATTTTGCCGGGGGATCCCGGAAACCCGGGCAAGGCCCCTTTTTTAATTCATACTGAGAGGTTTCGCGTTTAGAGATGTTTCAAGTTTAACCCTTCCCCGTCCCGTCTACTTGATGATTAGGCAAAATGGAAAGAGATACAGCAACTGATCAAGTTTTTCCCCCTGCCGGGGCTTTTTTCCCCCCGGCAAAATTGCACCGTTTCGAAATTTTTGGCTTGCATGTTTGGAAAAGAACTTTCCCAAAAACCCCAAAAACCACCCAAAAAATTGCCATTTAAGACATGGAAAAGAACTGATATATATCTATTGTTGTTGTTTTTTTTTTCTTGCCGCTCCTTCAGCTGTTCCGCACTTTCAGCAATTGGGGAAAAGGGTGATATTTTTTGAAAGAAGAAAAACTTTTCGTAGCGGCCCGGAAAGGAAGCATAAAATTTTCCCTTTAGAAATGTTTTGTGGTGTAAAAAAACAATTTTCTTTTCAACTGAAAGGGTTGAGGTGGCCTTTGGCATTTGCTTTAAAGCTTGGGTTTGCGAAAAGGGAAATTTCGCCGTTTCAAAAGTATTCAGATTTGGGGCTGGAAATAAACCTCAATGAGTTTAAAGGTCCCTGAAGTTGATTTTGCGTTTGTGAAAAGTTTCTTTGGGGAATTTCAACCTGCCAGCGTTTAATGTGGAATTGATTTTTCAGTTTTCAGAACAAATTGTCACGTATGTAAAACAAAAAGAACCCGTTCCTTGGCCCTGAGAAGCCCTTTATTTCTTTGGGGTCATTCCGGGAAATTTTTCTTTTTAAACACCAATGCAAATTTTGTGCAATAGCAGCCAATTGGGGGGGAAAGGGGGAAAGGGAATTTGCCAAAAAGGCGCCCCTCACCGGCTTGTTGGTTTAAGGGGCATACCCGGGGGGCTAGGGTTCCGGGTTCCAAAACCACAAGCTTTCCTCCTTTTTACCCAATGTAAATTTGTTTTTAAAAAAATGTTTAAAGGGTTAAAAATCCCCCCCTTTGGCAAAGCTTTAAGAATGAAACAACGAAAAACGTTTTTTGTTTTGCGCCTCCATTTCCCAAATTTTGGCTTAAAAACTCAACGGGAATGGGCCAAAAAAACAAAAATTTAGCCCGGGGATTTCTTCAAATTTTCCTGAAAAGGGAAGAAATGAAACCCCTTTTTTAAAACGTGAGAAGGAATTTTAAACTTTCCAAAAACCCTTTAAGTTTTTGGGCAAAAAAAACCCTTTTCCCCAGGGCGTTTTTTGGTTGGGGGTGTTCTCGCTTTGCAATCCCGGTTTGAAGGAAAGTTTTTGTTTTGACCTTTTATTTCCCTTCCGAAAAAGAATAATTTTTTTTGTTTTTGGAAGCTTTATTTTTTTTGAGACTTTCAATTTTTTTACTTCAAACCCCCTTTTCATGGATACCCAAAGAAATCTTTGAGCCCACTTTGTTTCTATTTTTTTATTTTCCCGGAACCAAAACGCTACGTCACTTCCGAAAGAAGTGAGTGGCCATGGCGGTGAAATGTTTAAAGGAGGGGTGGACGTCAAAACTTCAAAAAATTTATCTGCGGGCCTTTTTTCCCGGGGGGTGAAATTTCCCAGAAATTTTGGTTCCTTTTTAAAAGAGAATTGGTTTGACCAATTTTGATTAAAAAACAATGAATATTTTTTTGTTTTTTTCTGGCTTAATTTTTATTCTAAACAGGGGACCTGGAAGGGGTAAGAAAAAAATTAAAAATATCTACTGTCTCTTGCCTGATGTGTACTGTAAGCAAGTTTCCTTTGTATTTGTGTGCGTGTGAGCATCTCTTCACCAATGCTCTCTTTCTCAGAGGGCTGTTTCTCAGGCTCTATCATTATTTTTTATGTGCCTTTCTCACCTCCTTGCTGTCTTTGAAGCTGACTCTTTCAGCGTATGCCTTCAAATCTCCTCGTGTGTCTCACACTCGTACTTTAGATTGCTAAGAGGGATGGGACACACAGACCTTAGTGTTTTATTATATAAGACATATTGTTTTCAGGGAAAGGTAAAGCTTTAATCACTATCTCCACCTGAAGAGTAAGGAGAAGTATTTCTACATTTATTCCTTCTGTAACATGACAATAATTGTAATTTTAATCTCTTGCCTTTGTTTGTTGAAGAAATTATTAGTATATGTAACATGTATTTTGCATTAAGCTACAGCATGGATTTCTTATTAGATTACAGTTTTTGTTCAGTCATATGAAATAAAAATAGTTTACGGTAAAATAAATCATTTACATGAATGTAATTGTTGAACTATGTGTAACATTGATGCTATAGCTTTCATGCACAGACTTGAGTAGCAGTCTTTCAGCTGTGTCATATGCTACACTTCACTTCAGTTTATTTTTGTATAGCACTCTTCACTGAGTGCAAATGCAGAGCATCTAATGGGCTTATGCTTACTAGGTTTTTGCCATGGAGTCTATAAAAGAAAATTCTTCCTCAAGGTGTGCAACTTCTTCTTAATACAGACTACCTTTTTGTTTTGCCAAAATGTCTGGGGGTTCGTCTTTTAAAATTTTATAATAAAAACTGTGTAAAAGCTGGTAAGGCATTTATGCTGCTCCTGGGACAAAAGATCTTCTTTGACAGATTAGATCTGTGCCCGTATTTGACAGATAGATAGAAGAGTAAAGTATTTAAAATATGCTTGTTAACCCCTGAGGGGAAATTATCTTTTTGCATTAAATTCAGGGGTCAGATCACAGGGTCAACAACATTTATTTATATAGCACATTTTCATACAAGCAATGTAGCTCACTGTGCTTCACAAGATGACAAAAATATAGTTATAGGAAATGAAAAACAAAAAACATTAGGCAATAATATTGAAGAATAAGTAACAAAGAAAAAAGGTTAGGTCAGATGGCTGGTAGGACAGACAAAACAAAACAAAACAAAACAAAAAAAACAACAAAAATAAAATCTGCACGGGTTCCAAAGCCAAAAAGACCACCCAAGCCAAACTGGGCATTCTACCAAACATAAATGTTCCTAAATCAGCCCTCTTTGTTTTCAGGCTTCTCGTGATAGTATTTTATGATGCTGGTCTTGTGGATAGCTGGGTCACTCGCCTTCAATCCATCAACACAGGGGGTCGCATTATGCCTTGATCAGGTGGTTGTGGCACAGATCACCACCACAGAAGAGCTGGATAAGACAGCAGAAAATAGTAGAGATCGGTAAAGATAGTGGAATCTTGAAGGATATAATTCTATGCCTACATAGTCTATTAGGAAATACAACTAAAATGCTATGAAAAAGCCAAATTACAATAATGGATTTTTAGCAGTTTAGGGTCAGCCATTGGACAGCACCCCTAGAGCAATCTCCAGATTAAGAGGTTTGCTTAAGGATCCCTTCTGGCCGTAACAGGATTTGAACCAGCAACCTTCCCAATACCACTGTAGATTTTAAGCCACAGAGACACCACTCTGCCTCATCATTTGTTATATTGTGTCACTTTGATTTCCACATTATGCTTCAAAGGCTGCAATGGTATTACTGAGGATG
>NW_024381605.1:0-27579 GCF_016835505.1 Polypterus senegalus
TTTTTTTGGGGGGGGGGTTTTGGGGGGGCAGGAATGGGAAACCCTTTTGGGGGGGGGGGCAAGGTTGGGGCAAAAGGGAATTTGGGGTTTATTTGGCGGAGTATAAAATTAGGGTGGCGGGTGTACATCTTTCCACATCTATGGGGAAAGATAGGGGAAAAAATAAGAGACAGTGGTGCACAGACTGAAGTATTAGAGCACCCAGAAATGGGGAAGCTAGCATTAGATTGGGCAGGGGGGAAATATTTTTTGGGGGTTTTTTGATAAGGGTCCCAAAAAAGAGGGCATTACATTATAAAAGGGGTAATGACCAGATAACAAAAGATAGATAGATGTAAAAGGCACTGTAAAATAAAAAAACTGCTGTAAAGGCAGTATATAATAAATAAGTCTCTTCAGTTTGACCCCCAAAAACTGCCCCCTCACCAATTTTTCACCAGCTGCCACTGATAGACACATGGAAAAACTACCAAGTATGTGGTAAAAGTGGAGTTTAGGGACATTCAGAACTAGACTTGATGTTATATGGATGGAACAGCGACCCTTTTTGGGCGGGAATAGATTGTCTATCTAGATTGTTGTAAATGTTTTCTGATGTTCTATTCAGTTAAGTAATTCCATAGAACATTTGAAGGTTTAGGTAGATTGAAAAAGAACACTGCAGAAAAGGTTAGTTGTGTAACGTTTTATAAGAAAAGTTTAATTCGGACTTGGAGAAACACACTGCTTTTTTTGCACAACATCTGGTGGTTTGGGCCTTACTGGCCTGTTTATAGAAATCGGATATGACCTGTTCAGAGTTCAACATATACACAAGTTTTCAGCACATGATCAGTAACAAATGCACATTAACAGAATGTCAGTGATGATTATTAGGGATAACTAGTATGTATTTTAATGGAATAAAATGCAAAAGTAAGTAGCTATATTCAAATTATGTTTGACCTAATCTGTAATTTGCATAATAATCATCACATGCATAAGCAAGTTAACTATTTAAAATGTGATTGTTAACAAAAAGGGTAACATTTTCAAGTTAATATTGCATTCCAGAAATACTGAAATCCTTTTTTAAATTTTTTATTGTTTGTATGGTTTCCCCAAAAATGTACATACATGTTTAATTAAAAATGTACAACTTATAGTTTTCCCCAACATTTTGCACACAAATTTTTGGACATGCAAATAGACATTTTAGTTTTAAATGACTTCGCTGATAATTTTTATTCTAATGCCCTTTCCCTTAAATGTAAAATTGTTTTTCCCTCATTATAAACAAAAATAAGTTTTTTATTTAAATCTTTCTTTTCCCCAAAAAAAATTTTAATATAATTTTTTTATTTTAAAATTTGTAAGATTAAAATAATGTTTTTTGTATTTTTATGTTAAAATAATAAAATTTAACATTTTTTTAAATTTTTTTTCCCTTTTTTCCCCATTTTAAAATTTTTAAAATTTTCATTTTCCCTTTTCTTTTTTTTCTCCCCTTCTTAATATATATATTAAAAATTATAAAAAAAAACAAATAAAAATGAATTTTTTTGTTAATTTAAATTTTTTCATTATAAAATGGGATACACTTTTTAAAAAAAAAATTTAAATTTTTCGAAAAATTGGCCCAAATTAAAAAACTTTTAATGGTAAAAAGTTTTTAAAAATTTTAAAATTTTTGTCCGGGGAGGGAAGAGTGTGTTAAAAATTATAAAAAAAAACAAACATTTTTTAAAAAAAATTAAATATTTTAATTTAATTTTTTTATATTTTTTTCAACTATTAAAATTTTTAATAATAAAAATATTCCCCCAAAAACAACCCCCTCCCCCCACCCAGGCCCGGGCCGTTTTTCCCGGGGGTTGGGGGTAAGCCCCTTTCCTGTTCCCTTTGGGGGGGCCGATGCTTTATCCTTTTTTGCCGGTTTCTGGGCCCCCCGGGGGTTTTTTTTCCCGGGGGAGGGGGGTGCCCCCTCCCGGGAGGCGCTCCTTTTTTTTGGGGGTTTCCCCGGGGGTTTAACCCAGGCCCAGGGGGGGGGCCGAGGCGGTTTTCCTAAATTTTCCCCGGGTCAAATGGCCTGGGGGGACGCCAAAAGAAGGGGCAGGGGCGAGGGGACATTTTCCCCCGGGAAAGGGGCCCCCCGGCATTTTTTCCCCCCCCCAAAAACCCCCTTTTCCCCCGGCCCCCCCCCCAGGGCCCCCCCCCCTAAATTTCCCGGGCCCCCCCCGGGGGGGGTTCCCCGGGGCCCCCGGGCGGGCTTCCCTTTAAAAAAAAGGAAAAGAGGGCCAGAAGCACACCCGGGACATCACCCCGGCGCCCGGGGTCTCCGTACGACCGTGCTCCTGCCCCCTCGGCACCCCCCAAACTTCCCGGGAAAGTCCTCCGCCCCCCGGTTCCATCCCCCGTTCGTCCGGCCCGCTCCATTTCGCCCAGCCCCGGGGATCCCCTGCCCCCGGGGTTTCCGGGGCCGCGCGCACCCGGCCCCCCCCCCCTTCGGAGGAACGGCTTTCCCCTCCTTTCCCCTCCTTCTTTTTTGGGGACCCTGGCGGTTTCAAACAAGAAAAAGCCAAAACCCCCCGTCTGCCCGGGAAAACGAAGGAACATTTTGGTTTGGGCCCCGGGGGCGGGGACGGGGCACTCAGGCCCCGATCCTACCAGCCCGGGGTTGATCCCCCCAGCCTCCTGTGTCGCACCCCGCTTTTTGGGGGAAGTTCCCTATTTTGGGCCCGTCCTGTAAACAGCCCGGGCCATGTTCCCCGAAATTTGTACGGGGCGGCAACACTCCCCACCCCCCCTGTTCTCCTGCCTCGGCCCAAAAGCGCCCCCCCGTTCCTCCGCTCCGCGGTGTCACCCCGCCGCGACCGCCTTCTCCATCAGCTGCTCGCCTGGCGCAGAAAAACCAAAACTCCTCAAAAGGCGGCTTGGCGGGCAAGGTCCTCCCGCCCGCCGGCGCTGGGGGAAAAGAGACACGTCGGTTCCCTGTCCATCAGCCCTTGATGCCTCCCCTGGGCCCCCCTCTGCCCAATCGGGGCTTTTGGTTTGGTCAGACTGGGATTTTTTGGCCCGCCCTATCCAATCATCGGGGAAAAAGCAAACTGCCTCCCCGGGCCGCAAGGGCGGGACCACTTTCCCCGGGCCATCTGTTTCCCCTGGGAGCGGGGAAACTGGCCTTACCAGGCGGGGCCCCCCCCCACCCTGCCGACCTGGCCGGGGCCGCAGCGGGCTTGGGTTTTTCCCACCCTTTTTGTGGCAATAAAACAAAAAGGCCCCCTGACCCCCGGGCCCGCACTTTTTCCCCCAAATCCCCGGGGCCCGCCTGCCTTTTGCCTCCCCCCCCTCTCCCAGCCGCCCTTTTCCTCCCGATTTCCCCCCCGGGAGGGGGCCCCCTTGGGCGGTTTCCCCCGCCCCCCACAGCGGCCCCCCCGGGGCAAAGGGGGCCCCCGGGGCCATCCCGGTCCGCTGTTTCCCGGGATTTCCGGTGGGCGGAATGCCGGGGGCCCGTATGGCCCCGGGGGGGGCCGGCTTTTGGGGGGAAACCCCGGGGCAAACCCCCAAAAACCCGGGCCCGTTTTCGGGGGGCCCCCCCCCCCCGGGGGGGGCACCGTCCGTCCTGGCCCCGGCCCGGGGGCCAGCCCAACCCCCCCGGGGTAAAACCCTCGGGGGCCCCCTTTTCCCGGGGCCCCGGGGGGTTCCCCCCTACCCGCCCCAAAAAACGGGGGGCGGGCCCGTTTTGGGCATGGGAAATTTTTAAAGCCTTTGGGTTTTGCCCCAAGGGGGTTTTTGGTTTGGTCAATGCTTTTTGGGGTTTCCCTCATCGCGGGGAAAAAAAAAATCCCTCCCCCTTAGGGGGGACCACCCCCGGGGGTTTTCTCCCCGGGGGGCAGGTTTGTAAGCATACGAGACTTTAAAATCTCAGGGCCGTTCGACCAGTTGAAGCCAATTTGAAGGTTGGTTTCCGCCTGCAACGAATTGATTGCTTCACCACCACACCATTTTTGTCGCATAATAAATTTCAAAATGGCTCCGCTGAAAGTTTTTGCACTAATTTCCCAAAGCAGGGCCACATCTCTCCTTTTCCCCCTCCGTTTTCCAGGTCAGTTTCTTCTGCCTCCCGACTTTAGCAACGAAATGAAGGCGCCCCTTTATGGGATTGATTATTTTCCCAAACTGCTTTCGCAAAAGCGGCCAACCCATGTGTGGCTTAAGGGGCCCCTCATTAAGCCATCTTTTCTTCCGGTCGTCTTCCCGGCCTTCCTGGTTAGGGAATGCGGGCTGGATAATTGAGCACCGGGGGAGCTGCAGTCCCCGGGGTCTGAAGCTGGGCTTCAAACCCCTTACCCCGTTTTAACGGGGAAAGCCATCCTCTGGAGGGAGGCACCGCCTGATCCTCCAGCTTTTCCCCGGGGTCAGCAACCGTCCATAAAATCGGAGGCCACCCTACCCGGCCCAGGAAGGAGGTGGTGTAACCGAAAGAAAGGAGGAGTACAGGTTAAAAACCCAAGTTAGTTTAATTGTCGTCAGGGGATAATATATATATATATATATATATATATATATATATAGTAAAATACCATGATTCAGGAGAAGTAAAAAGAAAAGGAACATTTTGAAAATAACGAACCTGATTGTATGTAATTGTTTTGTCACTTTGTGAAAATATGAGTGTTGTTGTCTATATATATATTTACACAACAATAAAATATATATATATATATTACATATCTATACATATACAATATATACATACATATATATCTAAATATACACACACATATATAACAATATACATACATACACACACATATATACACACAAATAATATATATATATATATATCATATTACAACCGCTATTTTCAATCCCCGTCAAACGGGTGTTTGTTAAACGTTACTTCCCTCTTCACGCAAAAAAATCAAATCATTGGTTTTGTAAGTATTTTACACCTAAATCTTTTTTCCAGGTTTTCCCTTTTTTTTGTGGGGTTTTTTTTGGAGTTCTCTGGGGGGGTTTCATGGGAAAAACCCGTGGGGGTTTTTTGTTATCTTTGGGGAAATTTTCCCGTTGTGTTTTTAAAACTGAAAGGGTTCCCCATGTGAAAAATTTTTTTGCAAAAAGTCACCAAAGCGCGGTAAACCACCCCGGCCTCTTTTATAAAAAGTTTTTTTTGGGAAACCGGGGGACTTTTTAAATTTTAAACGGGGAAAGGGGGGGGAAGGGTTTTTGGTCCCATAAAAGCATTACTTGAAATCACTTTGTGATTGTGCGGGGAAAACGCCCGAAGTGTCAGATTCTTATTTAATTATGCTGTTTTTGTTCTTCTGTTTCATTCAGGTTACCCTAGAAGGCAGCTGAAGCGCCAAATTTTGGGATCGGTTTAGGTTACCAGCCCTATACCCCGGGTTTTAATAAAATACATATATAAAAAATCTTGGGGCCCTTTTGGTTTGACATATGGACTAAAAGAACTTGAAAAGATATATTTTTTTCAAATGGACGAATTCAGATAGAGTTGGCCCCGACTACAGCCGATCCCAATGATTCATCCTCCCCCCGCTTTTTACTTTTTTTCCGTCATCTAATGAATACACTGGGTTTTACCAAACAATTTTTTTTTGGGGAATGGGATCCATTATTGAGTTTTAGGCGGGAAAAATATATATACATATATATAACCGCCCATCCAGGGGGAAGTAGTGTGTTAAAAAGCTAGAAAAAAAAAAGGGAAAAAAAACTTAACTGACCAATATACAGTATTTTTTTGGGGAGTGTTACTGAGTGTTGCTTATAAAGGGATTTGATTTCATTATTTTTTTAATCAGGCTCATTTGTGGATTTTTGGGGTTTTTTACATTCCGTGTTTGCAATCTGAAAAGATGAGGTTTCATTCTTTATTGTTTCTACTGCATCAAAAACAGCTGCTTCTTCTTTATCTGAGACCGACACACTGTCCCGGGTTTTTTTTTTTCCCTGTTTTCCTTTAGGGACTTTGATTTTTTATCTTTTTTGGCTTTTTATGAATATGCTTATCAGGCCATACCCGCCTTTTCAATTGTGAAATGTTTTGTTCGGGCCTTTTGGAACTGTTGCTTTATCGGGCACTGCGCGTTCACGTGGCCCCCCATTCTGGTGATTTAATTTACCTTTGTCCTGGCACTTAAAACTTTTTCTCGAGTTTGCTGAGTTTGTGTCAAACACCACCTGACCATCTCATCTTCCCTCCAAAACACAGTCCTTCACCCGGAATATTTTTCCCCGGGGAGTTTTGTATTGGATTTCCGTGAGGACGGCCTTATAAAGGGGAGGGATAAAAAACCCCCGCAACCTGTCTTGAACTTAATTTGGGGGTTTAAACGGGTTTTTTTCCGTAGAGACTCGAATATGGGTTTTATATGCCCTGGGCCCCTTCTTATTGTTTCCCCTTTTTCAATTATATAATGCATGTTTTTTTCAGGGTTTTTGAGGTCTTCCTGGTTTTCTATGTACGGGGGTGATTATGGGGGGTGATGATGTCCCCAAACTCCACGGGGTTAAACCCCCATTACAGTAAATGGAAAAACTGCTTCCCGTTTGACCATTGGAAATTTTGATATAAAACCTGCCCCAAATTTTTTTAAAAAGGGAAACTGAAGGAATGAAGCCAAATTTCATTCCCCCCCCCGGAAGTTGGGGTTAGTGATAGTGGGGGTGAGTATGAGGAGTAGTGGTAGGGGGTTTGCCTTTTTTTTAGTATAAATATATATATATTTTTATATATATATATATATATATATATATATATATAGTGACAGATAACCCCCTTTGAACCCTTTTGGGACCAGATTTTTTTTTTTTCCCTTTAAAAAATTACATATACTAATTGAGCGACTGTCACCCAAACAGTTAGCTAAGCAACCTTTTTTTTTTTTTCGATAGTAAACTCAAAAGTGTGAGTTTAAAACTGAAACACAATCAAAAACATATGAAGGAATATAAAAAAAAATGAATTTAAAAGCAACTTTCCCTTATAAAATTTTACCTAAAGTAAAAAAAGCTTTTTCCCCAGTCAATTGCAAGCCTATTTTTAGAAGATATTAAACTTTACAGAACAATTACCATGAAAAAAAAGAATAGTCAAATCTACCAACTTGCGTAGTCTTTCAAAGTGGGAAATTTAAATGCGGGCAGACTCAGCAAGGCTGCTGTGCCAGAAGCTAAACACCCCACAATTCTTCCGGGAGGAAGGTGGAATTCATCAAGGTCACACTGTGACAGTAAAGGGATTAAACCAGCAAATTTCTGGGGTTTTTAAATCAAGTCCCTTTGCAAACAAAAATAGGTAGTGTGTTGCAGTGTTTAGAGAAATGGGACAATTTGGGTTTTTATTAATGACCTATTACCCATGTGAGGTACACAGGCATGGGCTGGCATTCCAACTGAGATGGGTAGCATTACCCCCAGGGGCTGCCACTGAATGGCCCAAAAAAAAGGTTGGGAAGAGGTGTCAATTTTGGAGGAATAAGTATGTTAGTGTCCCCCGAGATGGACTAAAATTCCTTTACAGGTCAAAGGCTCCCAGAATGTAGTGAGCAACATCCGGGGTAGGTTTCCCACAATCCCACCCACGGGGCATGCTGGGACCTGTAGTTCCATGGCTCAGCCCCTTAGGGTTCTTTTGGGGGTAGGGGGAAATGGGGGATTATAACCCCTATTTTTTAGAGTTCCATTTGACCCAGAATTTTCCCAAAGAGCAATCCCCCCCAAACCCAAAGTACCCCAGGCCCAAGATAAAAGAAGATGCTCAACCTAACCCAGGTGAGTTTTAATGGGGGGGGAAACAAAATTTCCCCTTTGATAGGTCTGGAGGAGAAGAAAAAAAAGAGAAAAAAAAAAATTGTTTTGAGTTTTTGCCATTATCAAAAGGAAGCCTTTGAAACAGTTAAACAGTTTTTGCATTTGTACCAGACTTGTGTCTGTTTGTTTTTTCCCGGGGTTTTGGGGGGGTTTTTATACCCCTACTTGTAAATTAGTTGTTTAAATCCTAAAATTAACTACTTTGGCACTGACAATGCATTCATCCGTACTTGACTCCCCAAAATCTTGAAATTAACTGATTCACCCTAAGAATTTAAAAAAAGTTTGAGGTTTAACCCAACCTTAAGGTAAAATTACAGGATCACGAAAAATTTGCCTTTGACCAGGGACATACAGTTTAGACATTTATTTTGAACTTCAAAAAAAATCAAGAATATTCTAGATATGATTGATGGTATGCTGGGGTTAGAGATATCCCACAAAAAAAATAATTGATCTTTGCCAGAAAACCTTCGGGAGAAACCAACCCGTTTTAAAAAAATATATTTTGATTTCATCACCCTTTCAATTATAGTA
The DNA here is from genome assembly GCF_016835505.1 of Polypterus senegalus. Classification (NCBI taxonomy): domain Eukaryota; kingdom Metazoa; phylum Chordata; class Cladistia; order Polypteriformes; family Polypteridae; genus Polypterus; species Polypterus senegalus. The sequence continues at coordinate 8,359 of NW_024381605.1, forward strand.
AAAAAAGATCCGCCCAAATTTTGTATTTTAAACATAAGGGGAAACCCTATTACTAACCTTAACCCCTAACTTTATGGGTCTTCAACCCTTTTTTATATATTTATAGCCGGGAAAAAAAAGACCCGTACTAAAATTAGAATAAAATTTCCCCTTTAAATTAATAAGTATGACATTAATATTTGATGGCATGTGGATGAATGTGTGATATTAACTGTTAATTTACAGAGTGTTAATGTTATATTTTTGAATAGCTCTGTGCATGTAAACTTTTTTTATTTTGTAAAACCAAAAAACTACCCACGCTAAGTAAAAGACAATGGGAAATGAAAGAGGGGAGGTTTTATTTACAGTTAGTGGGAAAAACAACTAAAAACAAAAGATGGCATTGAATCTGTCAGATGGTGAGGTGGATTTGATTTGTGCCATTGATTGATTCAGCCAAAAGGTATATATAAAAATGAGTTTCCAGTGCTCACGTCTGCCTGTTTGGGGGATAAAGGGATAAAAATCAAATACTGTAGCGTCAGGACATTGGGAATGTTGAAGTGCTGCTGAGGTTTTGAACCTATATTTTTTGCAGCAGCATAAGCCCATCTTGATACTGACAGCTGTGCAGTGTTTGGGGGGCCACAAAAGGGAAAATTTTCAGGGTGTTTAGAAACAACAAATTAATGTGAATTTCATTTTTTGAAATTGATGTTTTCCTGGCCATTGTTAATTTTTCATTCTGATTACATCACTGCAGGGAAATTTTTGAGACTCACATTAATTAAGATTGATATGCAAGGGAAAGGGGATACTTTCAAATATAAATGGAATGATTATGAAAATAAACTTTTGTTGTTTAAATTTCTAAAAAAGTATTTGCAGTTACCGGAACAGAAAAGATGAGCTTTAATAAAATAACAAATTTTTTTGGTATGTATACACAGGTATATGGAAAACTTTTAAAAACCGAACGCCTTTTGTTGATCCTGTACTCCTCCCCCTTTCCAAAAATTTTTTGAATAGATGGAAGGTGTTTGTGGTTATGTTTTGGGAGGAATATTAAGAGGGTTTGCTAGTTCTTACTGTGGCTCAAGGTTTTGGGCAGTGTACTTGGGGGTTTATGGGTCATCAACATTGAAAGCCCAATTAAAGAGCGGGTGATTAAGCAAGACTTACCGCCCCTCCAAATTTTTTGAGTCAACCCTAAAAACATCTTTTTTCTCACTCATGTTCAGATTATTTTTTTTGGGGGTTTGTTGTTTTTTTCCCCCGTTAAAATAAGAATTTAGCCTTACTTTGAAAGACAGTTCCGATTTCCACAAATTAAAAATTGTTTTTACATTTTAGTTTTTTTTTCTCTTTTCCCCGATGTTTACCGCTGTTTTTAATCCATATTTACGTGCCACTGCAATTTTTAATAGCCTCCATTGAATTCAGGCTCAAAGCTCAGGGGGTGTAACGGATGTTACTGACAGCAGAATCAATCAATCAGTTTTTTTTTTAATAAATGACTTTAAGAACATTTCATCACAAACAGAATTAGAGAAAAGAAATGAAGGTTTGGGGAGATAGACCCATAATAGAAAGTTGAGGCCCCCAAAAAAGGGTTTAAAGAAGGCCAGGCCTGACCTCCCATGTCCGCCCCCACCCCCAATGGGCTTAATCCCCGCTCCAAAACCATAAACAATATTACTGTAACACCAAAAAGTTTTCCCCCCCCCCTTCTGCTCTTAAATAGCCAGAAAAGAGTCCATGGGATTCAGGGGGGCCCCCTTTGGGGGACCACACAGAAAATAGAAGAATACAGATTCCCTAAAAAAATAAAAAAAAAATGTAATACTATTGATGTAAAAAAAATATTTTCAAAAATCATTAAAAAAAATTATTTAAACTAGACAAAAAAAAAAAAAAAAAACGGAAAAACAAACAAATCAGTTTTTAAGAATTTTAATTTTATTTGGTGGTTTTTTTAGGGATTTTAATTTGTTTTTGCATTTATCTGTAATTTTTAGTACTTTTTTCCCTTTTTAAATTTAAAAACAGTTTTTTAAATTTTTCAAATTACAACAGTTTTAGTGGTTGATTTTTTTTTGGAGTGCTATGTCCGCCACTGCCTTCAGTTTCCTATTGAAATTTTTGACCCCCCCTGACATTGCCAACTTTTTTAGAACAGGTACCAGTCAAACTGCCTATTTAATATTAGAAAAAGGAGCTACAGCTGTGGCATTAAAACACGTGAATAAAAATGGGTTTCTCTTGTCATTTTAACAGATGTTGTTAGGGGTTAAAAAGATACAGTAATGATTTATATCAGATATCCCAAAATTTTGACATCAATGGCATCACCGGGATGTGTCTGAATTGATGGTTTAAGTGGCAGGATTCATCTCCCCCATGGCTTGTACATGTGATGTAAAGTCCCTTCCACACTTCTGATTGGGCAGCGCCCCCCAGACCCAATGCCTCCTCCTGTTCATTTTAAAAATGGTGGGGCTTTTTTACTTCCATAATTTTTTTGGGGGAATACAAAAAAAATACACATTACAGGAAACAGCAATGTCCCCACTTAAACACAAACTAGAATAAAAAAAAAGAAACGGATCTGGGTTTGAGATAAAAGAGAAGCGTTGCCATTTGGGGTTTTGTAAGTATAATGGACCTAAGAGGATTTTTTTACTCATCCCCCGAATAATTCATTGGCTTAAAGTAGTTTAAAATAGTGTATTAGACAGAGGAAAGGGAATATTGTTCAAATGGATATAGTTTTGTTTTTTTTTGGGGCCCAAACACCACAGGTATAACATCACACTTTTCCATCCAGAGTTGTGAACACATAAAAAATGTAATTACCCATTTTAAGGGGCACATTTTTAAAAAAATGTAGTCTGACCTGCCCCTTTGTAGTTCCTCTTCAGTGTCATTATATGCACTCCCAAAAACTTTAAGGCACTGTCTGAATGGCGAAAGGAAACGTTTGGTGGCAAAGTCAAAAAGAAAACCCATTTGGTGATGTTAAGGCAGAAAGTTTTGTTTACTGAATAAGGGGCACCCCTGTCCTCTGACTTCTCCCCTTCATCAATACACACCCCTTTAAAACAGAATTATATGAAAATTTTTTTCAATGAAGTGTCCCGGTGTTTTTATTTATATCCGTGTCAGTGTGAAGATACAGTAAAAAAAGATAGGACTACCGGCGCCCAGTTTTGCTCACATCATCACAGGTTTCAGTCCGAACATCCAAAAGGTCTGCGGACAGATAACCTTTTCCATGACACCAAAGGTCATCTACCTGTTTACCCCTTTTTAAAAAAGATGGCTGGAAGGCACTTGAAAATCAAACCCCCCGGCAAAATACGGGGTTTTGTGGAACGGGTAAAAAATTGCATCCTCCACCAATTGACAAAAGAATTTCGAGTTGGTTAAAATGGTCTTTCCCCCCGGGGCTCAAAAGTCAGACCAGCTCCTAAAAAAGGTTCATGATGTGTGACATAAAGCCAACTGATCTTTAGTCATTAGGTGATGAAGGTCTGCCTTCTTTTTAGCTGGGGTGATGTGGGAAGAGATCAGTTTGGGATTATCATTCTGAAAACTTTTGTTGCTATCGCAAACAAAAGTTTAAACAATAACAGAATGGGAAATTATAAGTTCCCTTTTTTGGCCTTAATGACTGGATCACACTACTGCAAAGTCATTTTAACCTTTAAAAGGGTAATCTTGGATCGGGATTATACATTCATCAGCAACCTTGTTTCAAACTTTTTTGGGATCAATCTTGCCCAAACAGATACCCAATGTAATTTAAGTCTCGTCCATCAGGTGAGGCTGCAGAGTCAGAGTGACCCCCCAAAAACAATACATTAACTGTATCTACTCTATATTTGGAATATCTGTTGAGATAAAACAAACAACTGTCTAATCTTCTTCTAAAAAAAATTTTTTATAATATTAATGGAGAAAAAACGATGCATGAAACATAATTTTGAAATATAAATTTATGTTTTATACAAAGGGTATTGGGGCCCAAAAAACCTTAGTTTAAAAAAACAATGAAATAACAAAGACCCTTTTTAAAGGGTTGGGACCTTAATATGGCCAAGGGCTTGCTTGTCACCTGAGTTTGGGATAAAAGGAGGCCTGCCTGTCGCTAGGTCCTGTTCCCAAAAGACGACTAGTGCTGGGAAAAGGGAAAAAAACCAAAAGCACCATTTCATTGTATTTTCATCCACAATTCCTTGTTTTATTTTAATTTTGTTCCCTGACATTTTTAATTACTTTTTTTCCTGCCCCCCCCTTCATTTATTTTATTCTTCCTTTAATTTAATTTTCCACCGTTAAATTGTCATTTTTTTTCAAAGGTAATCTTTTTTAAAAGTATTCCGATCAAACTTTTGCTTCCTTTTTTTCATTATTTATACAATTTTTTAACCAGGATAAGTTCAAGACTTGCCAGCTTGTCTTTCCTTTATATTTCCCTTTTTTATTATTTTTTTTTCTGTACAGCCTTTCCTTGTATCAACCTAAATATATGAAATTCATTGTTGCCCAAATTTTTTAAACTGTTACTTTTTTCCATAATATACAGCGATTATTTTAAATAAATTTTTTTCCATTTTACTATTCCTTCTCATATCCCTTTCTGACTTTCTTTAAACTTCACCCAATTTGTTTATCTTTTTTGTTTTTTCCAAACTCAAACAACCTCTACTATGAAGCTTCAGGTCAGTTTAGCTTTTTGAGGTTGAATGATAAAAAGATCACCTTTTGTAAATGTATTCATTGAAAAAGTTATGGTAAAAACATCCGTTTAAAAAATGGCCCCCGCCCCCATTTGTGTGTTAAACTGTCAGGGGAGGGGAGAAAAAGGGCTGAGGACATTTATCCTTGAAACCTGGTTGTTTTCTGGTTTTTTTAACCTGAAACTAACATATTGTAACAAAGGACAGACAGGTGGTCTTTAAACCCCCACATTAAAAATTCCGTTTTTTTCAATTTGGGGCTAAATGTTGGATTTTTTCGGAGTTTAATCTTTTCCCAAAATGGTTTTTTTTTGAGGAACAATGATTTTTTTTTTTTTTTTGTTTTAACTGGGGTCTTGCCCAAATATTGGCTTAGTAAGGAATATCCTCATTTTTTGAGGATCCAGAGTTAAATCTTTCCCCTGTTTTATATTTTTCTCTTCCCTTTTTTTTCAAAAAAAAAGTGAATCCCAAGTCAGGGAGTCCTCTTTCCATTTTACTTCGTAAAAATGCTAAAATCGTTATTCCTCTTTGAAATTCCCCTTTTGGAAAAACCAGCAAAAGTGTTACTTTTAAAGCTCTTTATATTTTTTTTTTTCTCTTGTCATTTTTTTTTCCCAAATCACCAGTGAACATAAAAGTCATTGTTCAGTTTCCTCCTTTTTTTCACCTTGTTCAGGGGTCGATGGAAAACTGGGCTCACATCCCCTTTTTTTTTTGCCGCCATCCCTGGTTTATGCCTTTGTCTCAATTCCTAGCCATCTGTTTCCACACAGGTGACAGATGTATGTAAAGGTGTGCAGATGCCCATCTGGTCTTTAAAAAAACTCCTATGTAAAAAGGCCCAAAGGTCTTGGCCCCGGTAAATTTTGTTAAATGTTTAACCCCCTTCCCCTTTTCTTTGATTCTGAGACTTTATGATTGCAGTTTTGATCTGTACTTATTTTAGGTGGTTCTCTTTTCAAAAAGTGTCTTTTTGTCGATTTTCCAGTTCAACCATTGTTTTCTTCCCACCCAGTTGGTTTCACATCCAAGTTTTTTTAAACCTAAAAAATTTTGCTTTGTTGCATAAAGTATAAGATAAAATGCATAAAAAGTGCTTAAAGACCCAAAATATGTCAAGGTAAAAAAGATACAAATTTTTCCCATTATCAGTATAAACAAAAAAAATTGCTGATTTTTTTCATTCTGTTATTTCTGATTATATTTTAATGAAAAAAAACAAAAGATGACCCATTTTGCTTTTTTCCATTTAACTTTAAAATATTTGAAAGTTTGGGCCCTGGAATTGTTTTTTTCCCCTATAGTAAGTTTATTGTTTTATTTAATGGGACCATTTTTGCACTGATTTTACTTTTATATAACATTTCATTGTCAAACCGCTTAGTCCAGTTTGGGGTGAGGAGCCTGAGTGTATCTGGGCACCCGGGGTGAAGAAAAGAAAACCAAAATTAGGGGCTACACCATCACAGGACCCCCAAGGACAATAGGAAACTGAAAATGATAATATAAATATTAGACTTTAAATATTTCTAGTTTGGGAAAAACGGGAAGTCCCAGGCCCAAAAATTGAAGTATCAGGAAAAAACTCAGGGGAAAAGAGGGGTTTTGAAATTCTAAAAAGAAAACAGTGGGAGGTTTTTCCCCCCCGGGAAATTTTTTTTTAGTTTTCCTTCTCAGAAAAATTAGATGATGTTTCAACCAAATATTACAAATTTATTTCAATACAGGCAAAAAAGAGATGTTTTTTAAAAGGAAACATAAGTGGTTTTTTCAGTTCTTTTAAAATTTTAAGGGAAATTGAAAATACAAAATATATTCCTGGTGTTTGTGGTTCATTTTTTTTTTTAAAATTTTTTTTAAAAGATACAGAAATTTTTAAAATTAAAACAGAACAACCATTATTAAGTCTATTTTATTTAGTTTTCAGTTCAGGTTCAAAGCCAGTGCCAATCCCAGGGCATCAGGACCGGTATGAGCAACCGGGTTGATCAGACACTTCTAAAAAACTAATACTCCGATATTGGGATCATTTCTGGTGATTTTTTTAAACCCGAATGTGTCATCTGGATATAGGGGGAAAAAGTTTTAACCAAACAAGTTTGTTTTTTTTTAAATTGTCCCAGTGTTTTCTTGGTGTGCTGGGTGTGTGTGCCCTGTGGTGGGGTTGGGACCCTACCGATTGGTTCCGCCTTTTTCCCTGTGTTGGTGGGATTTCCAGCGGACCCCCGGACCCAGTGTTGGGGTTTGCGGTTGAAAAAGGGATGGATGGAAGTTTCCGTTTTTATAACTTAATTTAAAATTTTGTACAATTGAGCTTCAGAAAATGATTTTGTTTGACAAGGAAAGGAAAGAAAAATTAAGAGACAGGGGGTTTAACTGAAAAAAGGGAAAAAAGGGGAAATATTAGGAAGAACAAGACCAAGAAGTTGAAAGGGGAAAAAAGTAGGGGAAAAAGGGGGGAGAATAAAAAATTCATGTCATTTAGGGCCCAAAAAATAAGTGATCCTCTGAGTGATTTAATTTTTTTTGATTTCATTTGAAAAACTTTGAAAGCCTATGAAGGGAAAACAAAGAGAGAAATCAGTGGTTATGATCACTTCCTACCTTTTAAAAGATAAAATGTTTAGACTAGAGAGGTTTAATATTGAATTTAAAAAAAACCATTTACACAGATATTGTTAGTGCATATTTTGGTGACACAGTGGATCCTTTACCTTAAAAAAATGCCTGGGGAGGAATGTGTCTCACCTTTGTGAATTTAGCTGTGGACATCAATTTTGGGAGTAGGTTAGGTGGTCAATGAAAGGAGATTGAGGGAGGATTAAGAAAAAGACTCTGAGGAAGGTTAGTCCACAAAACTGGAAACTTCTGTTTGATTATCTGTGGATTATTGGGTTCTTCTTAATGAATGTAGTGAGGTTACTCCTGTCTTGGCTGATGTCCACAATATGAGAGAAATCTTGTATCAATGAAGGAACCCCTCATTCCAAGTGCTTCATTTTACAAGTCACCCTCTCACTGCAGGGGCAGTAGAGCCCAAAGAATTGTGAAAGAAGCGGAGTGTCTTTAATATCCAGGGGCTGAAGGAACTGTGGAGAATGTAACTGTGTGTGTCATTTGGAGGGTAATGGGACACAGGTTTTAAGTAAAGGCAACTTCATAGAAAGACCATATCTAAAGGAAATTGAGTTGGAAGGAAGGAAATAAGAGAGGAGAAATAAATGATTTTCCTGCAAAAAACCTAAAATTCAATAACTGAGAACATCAAGCAAAGTCTCAGAAATGTACAGCTGATGCTAAAAGGAGTACAGTACACTATAGAAGATTATTCAGAAGACCAGAAAGATCACAAAGTTTTTGTAGGGAAAATGGGTTAAAGTGGAATGAGGTAAAACCATTTCGGGAATACTATTGACTCCTTTTCAGCCTTTAATATATTTTACAATTAATGTACAACTATAACTCTATAGCACAGGCATGACTGGCTCAGTAGGACAAATGTACAGTAACACAGCAACGAAGCAAAACTCAGAAGAATCATTTTATTGCTCATTAAATCTCACCTTTTTTTCCAAAGGAAATATGTTATGCTTCGTTATTTTTTTCATGGACAATGCCTTTTTTGGGGTTTCTTTATACAAATTATATAAAGGGGATTTTGCCTTTTTGGTGTTATAACATTAAAGTGAAAAATTTTTCTTATAATTCAGCAGAACTTTGGGGGGGACACACTACCTTCTTGAAGATAGGGACTTTTTTTATTTAGGGTTCTTTGATTTAAACACATTGGGTGAGTAACCGTTTGGCATAAACAGTCTTTTAAAAAGTAACAAAATTTCTGAACCAAACATGTGAATATTAAGCAGCACTAGCTTTTAAAAAGTTTTTATCAGGTTTTTATTACCCATAGATTGAAAACAGTTTTTACGTTTTAAGTATCTTTTAAATCCCTTCTATACCAAACCTTGGTAAAATAGTTTAAAAGATTTTTCACAATAACTATCCTGCATCTTTAAACCAGTGTTCCACCCCAGAACAGGGAAAAAAATTTTTCCTTATTCATCAGACTCTTGGTTTAAAAAATCTGTCAACTTCAAATATATGGGTGGGCAATTGGCCTTGGGCCCCTTTGTGGTGCGGGTTTTTCATTCCTGTTCAGTTTCTTAATGAGGGTCAACTATTGCTGATGAAGTACTTTTTCTCAACTTACTTTTTGATCCCTTTTTTTTTGGTCTCACTTGTTGGTTTCCTGCACTTAATGGCTTATTTCAGTCTTAAACACCTGCATACAGTATAAGAAAAAGATAAATGACAAAGGAGCCGAGTTCTCTGTCAACTTTTTAAAACCCCCTTGTGGATTCATATCACAATCTGGTTTAATAAAATTTTAACAGAACAATCTGACAGACTGAAAATGACCGTTTTAGACTTCAAATAAATTTAAAATGGGCATCCGGGGAAAAGGAAAAAATTTATGATATAAGAACCTAATATTGCAGACAACATGCCATAACATTATGTGAATTTCCTTGATTTATAAAGTATCTATCTCGATTAGATGAGGTCTGAGATTGGCAAACATTGGTTTCAAATTAAGAAGGGTTGAATGAAACCTGCAGTCACTCGCCCCCAGGACCGACATTGCCTACCCTGTTCTAATAGGTTGTTGGGTAAAACACCAGATGGGAAGTTATTGCCTGACGGGAAAGTCTACTATGATGCTAGAATTGGATTAACTTACTCATATGGAACAACCCTAACCTACCAAGTATAATACAATAGAAAAAGGATGCCTTATTTTATTAAAAACCAATTTACAAGAAACAATCTAAACCTTGTTTAGGATCTGGCAGATGTGTATTAATGCAGTACTCAGTTAATAAAGCATACTAAATCTCTGCTAACCTTTTAATTTCCTTAATATCTTTGAATGATTACATTTATTAAATCTTTAATTTTACTTTTTAAATGAGTAAGGGAAGAGGGTATCTGATCCTGTTTGAATAATGTGTAATAATGAACGAGGGTGTCCTGTTGGGTTGTAACTTTCTCATTGTAATGCAATCTTTAAGTCAATAAGATAAAGAAACAACTCCAGACAAAGTAAGTGTCATTGAATGTAACCTAATGGGGGGCTGAGTATTTTGGTTACTGATGGTAAGAGGAGTAATTACTACATTCAGCAACACTGCACTCTGGTCAAAGACACCAATGTCCATCATTTATTAACAGCAAATTGTTACTAGTGATCGCGATATTGGACATATTTAACATTGGGTAAGTGGTAGGCAGCCCAAGTAAATGGCAGGACAGCACCTTAACTTGGCTTTAAAAAATGAGATGCCATTCCTTCTGAATCCCACCCAGAAATCTCCCCTAGATATATTCCACAGAAACCATCCGCAAGCAGGTCAAATAATCACACCCTTTAAAGTCACTGTGCTTATGCCCCTCTGACCGTTAGCTGTAATTATGTATTAAAATGCTGGGCAGGCTTTTTTGCCAATAAAACCAGGCATGTGGAATGAGACTTGCATAATTAACTCATTAATTAAGGAAGTGACTTGTGTGGGAAACGTCCTGGTTTCAGTACTCTTCTCTCTTCCTCATTTATTTAAGTGCTTCCATCTTTGTAGCCTTTATATATGTAAGTTTATATCTAAACATCAATTAAGAAAAGGTGTGTATTTTCAATTAAAATATGAAATTATCAATGAAATCCCATATTCCTTTTTTTGAAAATAGAATATAAACTAATTTAAATATTTAGATCAAGTAATTTTTGGGTTTTTCTGTCAAGTATTTAATTATGCAGAAAAAATTAATGAATTTGTGGTTTTTTCTTTTCTTTTCTAGGGGCATTTCTAATTTGAAATGCCATTTTTTTCAGATCTGTAATGATTTGCATAGAAATAAGCAGCACCTCTCGTTCATTTTTCTTGCCTTTTATTTATGAGTTCTGGGTCAACAAGTCCTAAGATTTATTATTTTATTTCCCCTAGGTAAATGTGAAAAGGGCCAGAATGTCAGCACAAAGGCCCACATTTTTTGTGGAAATTTATGATTGACAATCCTTAATTTGGGGGAGGAGACATTTAAAATACAAAATGCAATTATAAAGGTTGGGAAACTAGGATACTGTTGATAAAGTAACTCATTTCTTTTTACAAGTTTGCCTAATCTGTTAAATACAGTACAGTTATTGTGTAGCTTTGGATTGATTTGAGCAAAGGTATTTAAATAATGCAAGTTTCAAAAATGAATTAAATTACAATAGTATAAATGACTGAAACAATATTCTGTAATTGTCTAATAGAATTAGAATAGAATAGATTCATTATATATGTTGATTTCAGATAGCTGTATCATTGTATTATTGATTTTCAGAATGTCATGGTACTTTAAAGAAGAATGAACTTTTATGAGCAAAATGTTAATTTCAACATGTATGAACTTTCTATCTAAATTATGTTGTGGTTGTCTGTACATAATATTCATCATATTTATGACTGGCTCTGCCTAAATTAAAATAAGACAGAGATTTTACATTAATAATTAAATGTCATACAGGGGTTAACACTCAAGCATATTAGTCATCTCCGGTTAGGCTGTCACACAGGTGGCTGTTAATAATGTTACCATGACATGCCTTCCATCACTGTTAATAGAGATATTGTCAGCACATGCCATTTCTAGATATGGCCCTCCAAGTAAATGGATGAGGTGGAAGCTTCATTTCAATCTATTTTGATCTGTAAAATGCTTCATGATTGTAAAAACCTATAACACAGCATTCTTTCATTTTAGTTTTAAACAGATAATTTGTCACAAATGGGCTAAGATATTTAAACCCTTTATCAGACATGCAGTCTCCTTCATTAAACCGTATTCAATTGTTCCATAAATATGCCCTTTTTAGCATCATACACTATGCTTTCATTACGTAATATAATAAAAGATCATTCCTACATTCAGGAAAAGTAAAATAGGAAACTTTTAAGTCCTGAACAAGTACAAGAAAGAGACATGGAAACTATTCCATCTTCATCTGTGGTTACAGACATACTTTTGGGGAGTGTGTGCGGGATGTGTGATGTAATTTACTTTATTAGCTTTTCTGTTTTAGTTCAATTTCATAAGGAAGCCTTTCCTTCCTTTGTATTTTTATTGGCAGGATTTGTTAATGTAAGTTTAAAAAATTTAAAAGTTTCATTACTACAATGGATCAGAGTAGAACTTTTTTAAAATATTCTTAATACAGGGACAAGTTTACTCAACATTGCACTGCATCCTCCAGCCTTTGGCCTTCGGGTGTGTTCATTCTATACATGGTACAGTAATGCCCTCCACAGGCTAAGTTTGGGCAACTTACAATGAATTTTAGATGTACAGTAGTGGTGTAACAGTTGTAAATATACAGATGGGATCAACATAACAAAGAAATAACTAAATAAGGAAATTACCAAATTATAACGGGACAGAAGCATTGGAAAAAAATGAAGACATTAAAAAATTGAAAAAAATTTTATGATCAAATTCACTTTCGTGAGACTGATGGGCTTACACAGAGACATTTGTTTTGTTCCCACTATTTAGTTGCTTTGATTTCAAATTTACATAAATTTTTTATTTATTTTGCAAAAGTTCAGACTGAGATCTTACTGTGATAAATCTATTCAAGGGCCATGCTTGAAAAGTTACTCAGCTTTACAAAAACTGCAAACCCACAATGGCCAAATGACCTAAAACAACAAGCTAAAATAGGTATTAGATGTCATGCATTAAAGAAACATTCAGCATGTAGTCCGTGTCCTGCTCCAGGAGCCCAAATGAGCTTTGTCAGGATGAATTTCACCATAGAGATTAGGTCTCTTTTCTTCATTGGCTGAGGTAATTTTATATGTTATAAAAAAACGAGTCTCAACACACTAAAAAGGTTTGGGGCAGCCACCCATATGTTCCCTAGCTGCAAAGGTTTGAAGTCAAGACGTGATTGTAGTTGTTGGTTTGAGTTCCCAGAATGAACTGAACTAGTTTGGCAAGGTGGAGGATTTATATGCTTCAAACGAAGTGATGCATTTGACCAGAACAGGAAGTGCCATCAGTCTGGGTGCTGGAACAGGAAATGGCGTAACCGGGGTGCTGGAACAGGAAGTGGCGCAGTCTGGGCACCCGGGAAAGGAAGTGGCGAAATCAGACAGGTTTTCCTATTTGGTTTGCAGAGATAAAAAAAATAGGTTTAGAGCACCCCGCCATCCCCTGGCCTGAGGGTAATCACCTCCATTGTGCTTTCAGCTGCTCCCCCAGTTGCACATGTGTGACAATGTATAAATATATATTTATTGATTTTAATTTGAAGCAAATAACATTCCCTACAATCATGTCAAACTTAACAAACCAAAATTCAACCACACCCAAGAGAAAGAGAGGATAGCCATCAACCAGAGAAAATCTTTAAAAGTAGCAAGGAAAGAAGAGTATCCTCTTCCCCAATAAGGATTTTATTCTAAAATGTTATTGATTAGATCCCCCGCCATATTTTAAAAAGTTTTGAACAGATCCTCTAAGTGAGAATTTTATTTTATTTCCCAAATTTTAAATAATGTAGAGCGAACATCGTTGCCCACTGACTTAAAAGAGGTGGAGTATGGCTGACTTCCACTACTTTTCTGAAATATTAAGTAAAAGATCTTTGCCCCACTATTACCCTGGGATCTTTGAAAATAAGGGACTATAAATGTTTTATATAATGTAGAGATGTTATCTTGTTTTCAAGACTGATCAATATTTCTTCTGGGCTAGAAATGGGTGGAAGGTGAGGAAAATTGGGCAGTTTCCAGATAGCACAATTTCTAATTTGAAAGTAGTGGAATAAATGTGTTGATGAGAAGTTCAATTTGAAGAGTAGTTGTTCATAGGATGCAAAGACATTATCCAAAAACCCCAAAATTTTTTAAATCTTTCGGGGCGGATGTTTTTTTTGTCAAAGGGGGGGTTGAGGGGGTAATCAACTGAAATGGTACAAACCCCCACCGTATTTTTTAGTTGGCCCTCTTTGCAAAAGGAATTTTAAATTGTGGTTTGCGAGATTTCCTGTGTTCACTGGGGCCGGCCCGTAAGGGGGGCAATGCCCCAAAAAAAAACCCCCCTCCCCCTTAAATCAAACTTTTAGAGGTTGAAAAAAAAATAATAGATTACCTACAACTAAATTTGGACAAGATTTACTACGTAGCTGAAAATCCACTGGAAAAGGCAAAAATGAGATGATAGGTTTCACCTCTTGTTCTCCCCCGTATTTTTGTCCGCAGCCCCCAGCACTCCGAGATCCCCAGCAAAACGCCCAATCACTGTTAGTATGCAAATGACCCGTGTCATTTCCCACAGAGGGCAGAGCAAAATTTTAAACGCGGAGGCTTTGGGGAAGCACAAATCTCTTATAAAATGAGAACTGGGGGAAATAATTAAAAAATAAAAATATATCTATATTTGTCAGTCAATGGGGATAGTCCATTGTTTTTCACATTTAGTCTGGGGGTGCTTCATCCCACAACCCCACTTACCTTTGGCAAACCCCGGGGGAGACTTTTAAAACCCCCAAAAACCCCCCCCCGGGCTTTAATTCACTCAAAGTTTTTTTGTTTCAATCCTGTTAAGAGAATAAAGTTTATTTATTACTTTCCCCCCAGCTTCCCAGCTAAAAAGGGAAAGTTAATGCTGAAAAATCACCCTTTTTTCCCAAGCTTTTGTGGGCTGTTGCTCCCTGTACCAAGGGAATACCATTGATTGGTACATCAGAGACCCACTAGCAAATTTCACCCTGTCCAACAGGCACTGCTTCTCCTGTATTCTCCCAACAATTGTGCCCCAAAAGAAACCCCGCTCAGCTACCCAGTGACTTAAATGGCAATACACCATCCCACCCCAATACTGGCTAGTTCCCCAAAAGTTTTTGGGTGGTACAACATTAAGATCATTCAATCCTCCTTCCCAACAACCATGGCTGGGTACTTGTTGTGGGGGGCATGCTTTTTTCCTTGGAAAAAGGCAGGACTTTAATGAGAGGGAGGGTTTTTTACCTTAACTGGTTTTAAAAAATGGAAAGCAGCACTTGATCGAGAAAAAGGGGCAAGGAGTGTCCAGCCTCAGCCAGGGGGCATCTTCACTCGGAAGCATAAAAGCAGAGAGGCCAGAGGGGGGGGGATTCAATGTTGGTTGGAAAAACACAACTTAAAAAAACCATTACTATGTCAAGAGTACTGGTAGTGCTTAAGGTTTCTTGTAAAAGAGTTGGGGTCCTGGGACTGCAAAACCTTGAGCGTGAGGGGTTTGGACATTGTTTGGTATTTTTCTAAAACTGAGGGGAAAAATTTTAGAGAAGGATGAGAAGCTAGCCGCATTGTTAAGGGATCCCAAAAATGCAAAATGAAATCTAAATACCCAAACTGAAATTACCCAAACACTGGCGCATGGTGTTTGGGAGAGGTCGGGAAAAAAATATGAAAGTGTTGATTCTGTAGGGTTTTGCCTCAAAAGTGATGGGACCAGAGATAGGTGAAGGGGAAAAATTGTCTGTGATAAAAGGTTTGTCAGAAATTCCAGGGTAGGGAGAATTTCGGGTTGTTGACAACAACTTGCCGAGTCCATCACCCTAGATGCTTTTCCCCTTTCTGATCTGGCTACAGTCTGACAGTATACTTAACCAGTGTTATGATGGGGTTAGAGGTGGTGTAAAAGCCTGCCCCAAAAGGCTTGACAGATATGCCCCAAACTCCCCCCAACCACCAACTGCACTTATGGTTCTGATGCCATGCAAGTGAGCCGTGCAAAAGATTTTTTAGCCTATCAGTTCACCTAACTTTTTCACCACCACTAGGGCTCAAAAACATGATGCACCTTGTCAAAAAAGGCTTTGAGATCAGATGGACAAGTCATAGAGGTGAGGTGACAAGGGCATTTGGGACAATCAAGAAAAAACCCCAGTACCCCATCAGAGATAAAGGGGATGTATCTGCAGTTGACCTGTGCACGGGGCATGGGGCCTCTATGCCAAAAGGCATCCTTTGGTTAAATTATGGGGGGTTGGGGTCTTGAAACCAGCAAATGCTATTCAAGTTTGAAAGGGTTCAGAGCTTTGAGGTTTTATGCAGCAGGGGCTTTAAAACATCCGTGAGGAATGTTGGGGGGGCCCTCTCCCCTTTTAGGGTGATACATCCAACAAAAAAAGGAGAACAATGAGCAAACACCTGGGGCAAAGTGTTGTGCCTCAACCGGGCCTACAGACTCTGGTGACCCTACCCGTTCTTTCCCAAAAAATCCCGTCAAATTCCTTGACAGGCCATTTCAGAAAAGGAAACTGATTTTCACACAAGAAGATTGACCTGATGAGAGCCAATCTAGTCTTGCACCCAAATTAAGCATTTCTAGATCCCCCCCTGTTGCATCCTCTGGCGGGTGGCTGGGCCCTTTAAAAGATTTGTAAGTCTGAAAATGAAGTTCTTGTTGCAAAAAAATGGGTCAAAAATTTTTGGGAAACAGACCTGTCCACTGTGTGTAAACCCCCAGGAGCGGGAAACCTTCCGAGTTGCATAAATTTTGAGAAAGCCCGGTCATTGGTGTCTTTTGGGATCATGTGAGAGTTTCTTTCCACGTCAGGTCCTAACCCCCATACGCACCATGTTACATAAAAGAAAGAGGAATTTGTGATCTTGGCCCATGAAGTCAATAAAAAATTATTGGGTGTGGATAATTTGTAAGAATGTTTGCAAAGGGGAAAAAGGGGGACTGTTGTTGTAGAGTGGTTGAGGAGGAAGAGGGGAGCTGTTCAGTTACAAACAGAGAGTTCAGTTCTTACAAAAAAACTTTAAAAAAAGCAAAAAAAAAAAAAGTTCAAATGTTCTGTTCTAAATCTGTTGTGTTCTGTTGTTTGAGAATTTTAGGGGAAAGACATGGTGAGTTGTTTTTTTTTTTAAATTTCTATGCCAACCCCCTTTTGTTTTTAAATATTGGCTATATTGAGAGGTCTTATTTATTCTTACTTTATTTTGCAAATTTATTTGAAATTAGGCCATCCAAAAAGAAAATTTTATTTTTTGGTTGTAAAATCTGGGTGGATATTTTTTTTTTTTTTTTCTCTATTTTTCAGTTTTTTTTTAAGATTTTTTTTTTAACTTGGGGAATTGATGTTTTTAATAACTTGGCCTACCCTTTTAGTTTTTTTAAATTGGCAAAAGTAGAAGTGTTTTTGTTGGGGCTTATATTTTATATAGGCCATCCCAAATTAAGGTAAATGTCATGTTTTTTGTTGTTATCCCGATGAGGGAAAATTTTTTTTTTTTTGTTTTTTTTTTTTTATGTTTTCCTCCTGAGGGGTTACCATTATGGGGGGGAGGTTTTGGGCCCCAGTGACCCTAAGAGCTACACCAGCAAACTTTCCTTGGTGGGACACCCAAGTTGGACGGTCTTAGGGGAGAGGCCTTGAAGTAAACCAATGACATGTAAAAAAAGTTTCAGGACCCCCCCCTTTCCCCCGCCCCCATCGCCACCATGTGCCCCTTCACATTTCTGTCTCCCGCAAATATCCCGTTAGAACCGAGGGCTCACATGCAATTGAAAGGAACACAATGGCAAAATGGCCCAAAATTCAAAAAATTGAAGCAAATGTAAAGTAAAAAAATTTTGTGGACAATTTTTGAATTTTCTTGAATTGGACCTCTTTTCAGACCCAATTTTGATAGGGATTGAAAATAGTGGGGGCCAGCATCAGCTGATCGTGGTGCGACAGGTTTGTGTACCAACATTCACCTGGGGGGACCACCATTTAGAGCAGGGTTTCAACTAAAACTATCGAGGTCCATAAAAAAATTTTTGAACAAAAGGGCCTCCGTCAAAAATTGTTGAACTTTTAGTATCATGCATTTGGCCTAGTAGTTGTATAACATTTATGTAATTAAAACTAGTTTTCAAATCAAATTAGTTTCGCAACATAACCTTTGACAATATTTATTTTCAAACACAGAACTGAACATTTATGTATACTAAATATGTACTTTTTGTTCTGTCATTTAAAACTTCTTTAATTTAATAAAAAAAGTAGGGCTGCATTCAAAATAAGACAAAAAAAATTATAAAAACTTGTTTAAATAAAGTGCTAAACTTCAGAAGAATAAAAAAGGAAGGGGAAAAAAAGTTTGTCCTTTTGGGATTAAATCCCTATTTTCCTTCCCTTTTTTTTTAGAGGCCATTTGTCCGATATTTCTGTCCCTTTCGTCACTGCTCTTCTTTACCCAGCACAGTCCCAGTATCTCTCAGTAGTCTTATTTTATGCACATTTTTTTTCGAACGTTGGTTCCACCTGTTCTAACACACGCTTACATCTTTCTTTTTTTTCCCCCCGTTTTCCCCGAAAACCTCCCTTTTTTGCGCATGGATTGTAAAAAAACGTTCCCAATTGAATCGAACTTGTTTGGGATGAGAGGTATCACGGAAATGGCTTAGCGCATACTGTTTTTCCCTCACCATTCCCGTAGATTCAAAAACCCGGAAAAATAGAAGGGCCCCTCATTTTAAATGTAACCTTTTTTTTGGCTGTAAATCAAGGTCCGTGGCAATTTGGGGGGTCCGGGTGGGACCGAGGGTCCCTTTTTTGACCTCTGATTTTGGTGACAAGAGGTACAACCCAATAGCAATGCCTATGACTTCGCTGCTGCCCACGCCCCCAACCGAACTGCGAGAGCCATCATGCCACACATTCCTGGTCCCAAAGCACTCAAAAAACAGGGGTTTTTTGTTGATTTTTTATGAATACATTGTTTTGTGTGCTTTTTGGAAAACTGTTTTTTGGGAAAAAAATTTAGCCCTAAATTAATTCCGACATTTTCCAAACATTAAATACAGTATCTGTTTGAAATGGTTGAAAAGATGGTTGGTTTTTAGAGCGATCAGTAACAGCCCCACTTAAATATTCCCACATTGGTTCCATATTCTGAGTGAATAAAAATTGGGTGATTAGTGCAGGACAATAATTTGTATTTACTGGGGACAAAGGGGGAATTTAAAAAATATTGCAAGATTATAATTCTATTGATTTTGGGATATTGATTTTTGGGTGTTCAGGGGGCCAATGATAACGGGGCATAGAACTCACACTAAAACACTGATAGGGGAAAAATGGAAATTTCGGAAAAAAAAATTCAGATGACAAAAACGGTAAGCCAACTTCCCGCACGCCCCCTCCATAAAAGCCATGAAGGAAATTCATCTGCATTACTTGCAGTTTTAATTATACTTTTGTTATAATAATCTTCAGTAACTTTTAGTTATGAACATATATAATTTGATTTGTTGCTGTGCAGTTTCTCTGTTTCTGTGTTCAAAAAGAAGGGTTTTTTATAAGGTTAGAACAGGGGGGAAAAACTAAAAATAAAAGTAAATCAAAATGGGTGACATGGATTCCTTAGTACAACAAAACCCAAAACTGAAAAGTAATATACCGGGA
>NW_024381606.1:0-21084 GCF_016835505.1 Polypterus senegalus
TAAAAATTTTTAAACTAAATATGCAACGACAGATGGCTTTTTAAAAATTCACCCTTTTTTTTAAATTTTTTAGTTGTAAAGAGGACATATATAGTGGCCTTTCTTAGCAAACACCATTCAAGTATTTTAAAATGCAGTTTCATTATGCATCTCTTTATTCAACAACTGTACAAACATCAAGTAGATAGTTTAAATTACAATTCAAGGTCACACAGTGACTTGGAGGCAATAATTGAGCCACTGAACTTGTGGTTAAAAAATAGAATATCCCAAAACTCCAAAAAGGCAGCACCTAACCTGGATTTGAACCTAGGGCTGTGCTATCAAATAATTTATACAGTATAATAAAATAGATTTTTTCCTTGCTTACAGCTCTTCCAGATGACATGAAATTATGAAAAAGCTATGAAAATGAAAATTAGCTGTTTTATTATTATTATTACTATGTTTATGTTTGCATTTACATGGAATTTGTTGCAGTACGCTTGTTGTATAAAATTATTCTTACTTGTGCATTATTTGTGTAAGCACTTTTTAAATGTCAAATTTTGTTCAATTAAAGAGACATTTAGAAAAAATAGTTTTCATATTTTCCTGTAGTTGTAGATGCAGCTTCCATCCTTATATACTTTTTCCTTGACATTCCATGCCTATAATGTTATGAATACTGTAAATATCAAAAAGGATTAGGTTATTTTTTCCCGAACCCTTTTCCAGTTAAAGCATCATTATATCTGCTTTTCAGATCCCTAATGAGATTGTATATCTGTGGTATTGGCTATTTAGAACTATGTATTCACAGAGATTCAGCTTCTCTATTTAAGAGGAATCGACCCCTGAGCCATTGACCCATTCATCCCTCATGAGATTCTCACTGTCTGAAGGTCAGACCTATGTGGTTTCTAGAGGTTAAGCAGTGGAAGATTGACCGTTATAATATATTGATCCAAAATAAATGTACAGGCCACTGAATTTATTGTTTAAAGAAAAAGTTACTGAAAGGGTGACTTAGATGTTGATAGAAATACTCTTACGTTACAGTGGCTTCTTGAGCTTTCATATCACTGCAAAGAGGATATGGTCCCCCTTTCCCGGTGTTAGCAAAACAAGCATTTGACAATTTTATGAGCCCCAGAATTAGAAAACCCGCAACTATTCATTATTCAGTCTATGGATCTCTAGCTATTGTGATGCTTAGTGGTGTGGAATGCAATAACTCCTCCTTATAGCAGTTACAATATCTGATTTAACTGGTTTCCAAAATAGTTAATTCAAGTGAAAAACTTTCTTTCAGCTGCAGTTTGTGTTTTGGGGAGCTTCTGTGGTCTTCCACATCGCTAGCACCTTTACTTGACACTAACATGTACATGCTAGGTTTGCAGGTAGAGAATTGTTCCTCCCACAGTTCCCAGCAGAGACCAATCAGGATTGTTTTCAATTCTTTGAGTTTGCATTTGGGCATTTTATTCTGTGTTCAGGCAGCGTGTTATTACCTCTTTCTGAGTGGTACAGTTTGTGCAATGCTTCTTATGAATAAAAAAAGTTTGATCAATAATGGCATTGGACATGGCGAACAAGTGTCTTCTGTGTAGACAATATGCAAGATGCACAAGACAAAACAAAAGTCATTGATAGACCTTTAAGCTCCTGGGTGAAAGACTTAGTCTATTAGCCGTTGCTACTATAAGGGGAACAAATTCCTTAAACAGTGAAAAAATGTCAAATGCTTCCAGAACAACCTGTGATAGATTTTGATGCTTAGTTGTGCAATTGTGTATTACTGCCGGGGAATTAATCAATGCCCTTCTTTATAATGAATGGAAGTTATATACTTACTACTGTGTAGTATGCATTATAAAAGAATAAAAAATTACACAGCAGCATTTTGATGCATAAAATGTTTACGAGGAGAATGGAATTGGTATGTACATTTTCATAAAATTTTATTTACAGTGTTGAATTTTATCAGCAAGAAAAAATGTTATGTGTAACAGAAACATGTAAATACTAAAACGTCAATATAAAGATACTAGGAAAGGTACAGCAATGTACTGATGCTAGTATAAATGTTTCAAAACAGTCACCAACACAAAGCCCAACATTGTAATTGGGACAGCAGAAGTGTGTTTCTTTTGTGCACTTTTCTTATAGTATTTTTTCTCATATTTTGCACAATTGACATGATCCTTGTGTTATTATAGACTGCTGCAGCTAAGGCTTAGTGACTTCTAAATTTCCCATCACACACATGTTGACAGTTGTTGCATTATGAACAGTGCTTAGGGGTCACATCTCTCTTTCTTGAACTTGATCACAGTCATTTTGTCCTTTTCCCATAAAGCTAATTCGCACGCGTATGAAGGCAGCTTTTGTACAGTGTCAAGTGTAAAACATCAATTCACTTGTCATCACTATCCCTGATCATACTAATGGTTCAATTTCGTTGGTTCTAAAACTGAATTTGTAGTTCTCGTTACACAAAATTGTGGTTTGGTTGAAAGGCCCAGCCCTAGTCATGAATATTGATGAGTTACTTTAGAACAGCAAAACATCAAGAAATATTCATGATTTTTTCAGCATACTGTCATTTTATCCTCTAGATGTCAGCAGAATACTGTCTCAAGAGTTATTCAGCTTTACCTGTACCTTAAACATCACCGAGTCTGACTTGGGTTAATCGTAGTAATACAGAATTCTGTGCCTGAGTTGCACTTAGGGTTAATACCAAGGAAATTAGGGAGTAACAGGACCTATAGAAAAGTTAATTAATTTGTATGTCAAAACTGACTGTGCAAGACTCTGTTGGGTTATAAGCGCAGTGGTTTCTGTGTTTTACCTGATGCAGCTGGTATAGGCTTCACTATTCTCTAGAACCCTGTACTGGAACTGTAAGTTTCAAAAAAAAGGAGTGGCTGGAGTAATGACCATACAGCAACTCATTTTCAATGCATTTTATTTAAAAAACTAAGTTCAAGAAGTCATTAATATTGGGTGTTAAGTATCAACTGATTTTTGTTCAGAATCTAAGCTGGTTTACATATTAAAATTATATTGGCCCTGTGGTGGCTGGGCTCTGCCAGGGTTTTTTTCCTGCCTTGCTCCCTGTGCTGGCTGAGATTGGCTCCAGCAGATCCCTGGACCCTGTAGTTAGGATATAGCGGGTTGGATAATGGATGGATGGAAAATTATATTGGTTATTCCATAGATTGTGGAAATACAATAGAAGGTGCCTAAACATTAGTTTTAAAAAATGCAATGACATATCAGCTTAGCCTGGAGATTAGTTCTGATAGGCCAGTAGTTGTCATTCAAACATAAACTAAAACCTGCAAGATACTTCTTTCTCTTTGACAAATTAACTCTCAGGACAGAGTTCAATTAGTTGTAATCATTTTGTAATGAATTATAAAGTATCCTCTTTAATAAAACCCGAAAGGCCCAGGTGTCCGTGTATTTGTGTCTTCTAGTGAAGTGCATGCGCAGCACCAAGTACATCATACCATCGCCCGCCCATCCGCATGGCACCGGGACGATACATACTGGAAGCTGGGCCCACAGTAATGGCCTAGCTGCTGCCGCATGATAAGCAATAAAGCACGCACACTGGAAGCTGGGCACACAGTGAATGGCCTGCCACAGCGCAGCATGATAAGAAATAAAGGACAACATTGCTGGGGAGAGTGCTGATTGGGTAGTCGAGCTGCGCATAAAATCCGCTGCTGGGAGAGCGCCACACATAAAATAATCAGCTGCACGCCAGCACAGATTAAAATACTTGCTGGAACTTTCAGTACTTGCTGGGGACGATTATCACACAGCTACACACATTAAATCCAGTTGCTGGGGACACTCTGCTGATTGCCCAATGTTGTGACAGAAAATTAAAGGCATATTACGGACAACAAAGCCATACTGTCAGAAAATACAGGCATTTTATGGAAATACAAAACAGTATTACTGCGAGAAAATTAAAGACACAACACAGTGATGCATTACACCACATACAACCGTATTACTGTAGAGAAAAATACGACGTATCTACTAACAACATGCCATCCAAAAAGGACACGCAAGTAGGACAAAAAACACAGACAATCAAACCGTATATAAGCAACATCTCCTGAAAGAACGGTCAGCTCAACAAGTAAACATCAACAAAAGAAAGGCTGAAAGACAAAGAAAACATGCAAATAGATCGATTGAAGAAAAGAAAAATGACTGTCAGAAAAACGCTAAAAGAGAAAGACTCAGAAGACAAACCATAGAAAAGTTGGCATGTACTTGCCAGAACCAGTATTCACACGGTCAGTTATATGTTGTATTATCAAGAGTAAGAAGTTTCAGATGTTGTTGTCAAGGTTGTAGATGGTCCTGAACAAGACAAACTGTTGCCAAACTCGGACAGAATATTTACAAGAAATGTTGTCTATAAAATAAATTTATATCGTAAAAATTTCATGAGTTAAAAAATAGAACATTTTACCTAAATATCTTCTTCAGATATTGTGTCTTAGATTGTTACAAAAGTTTTACACTAAGACAATATAAATTATACTTACTGTGTTGTCATATATATGTTTCTATTTTATTTTTATTATTATTTTACTTTAGGCTTCTTGCAAAAATATTTTGACAAAAAAAAAAAAATTAATATGAAGAAACAGAATGAGGTCAGGTCCCTTGCCATTTAATATAGACTGTTCCTACTAATGTTTATGCACTACTGTTCTAATGCTCGTTATTGTAACAGGCTTAATGTCTAGTTCTTCTATAATGCTTTATTACCATTCAGTTACTGTATTTTCAAAATAATCGGGTAAACAGCAGCATATGAAACTGTACAAATGACATTTAAAAATTATACTGTAACTAAGGAATTATCTTAAAAAATGTATATGTGTCTTTAGAGCTTTTGGTCTTCTAATATGCTTGATACCTTTCAGATCATGATGATTAATTACAGGACCACTATGCGTTCAACACATTTTAACAGGTTCGCAGGTGATTTTGTTGTGTTTTTGTTGAGTTGTGTATTTCTAAATTTAGCTAATCAATGAAACAAATATGGCTTTACATCTTTGGCACACATTATATTTCTGCTAGCTATTAACCACTAATGCTTTGCACTGTGCATTGATGTGTGATAATGAAACCTTGAAGCCCTTCTTCTCATTTCTGCCATTAGTGAAAACTCAATCAAGAATCAATTTTTTCTCCTCTAAGCTCCATTAGACTGAAAGAAAAGTAATCTAATATGTGCATAATTAAAATAGTCCTGTATAAAAATTACTCAGGTATCAAACAGTTGAGTAAGTCTTTGCTTACCTTTTATAAGGATAATTTATTCCAGCATTAAAGTGCCCTCAAGCTCTTTCTTACTTCTATCTAAAATCATTAAGATAAAATCATGTTAATTTGCCTTTTTAGTGTCTTGATTAGGCCATTAATATTTTTATGCATATTTATCAAGTAGTTAGTAAAAATAAAACCTAAAATAATCATAAATGAATGATATAACATAATAGAAATGAAAAATTACTGTATATGCATTGTGCAATTGATGTTCATACAATAGTTCTCTGGTTGGCATTAAAGGTTATAGTCTTTCCTGTCCACAATTTTTTTTTTCAGAGACTGGCAGCTAAATTCTGAATTTCTGTAATTTCTTTTTTATTACTCAGTTTTATTTGATAGACATTATCAAAGATAAGACAAACTTGCAAGGTAAAATATAATGGTAACCCAGTGAGTCATGATCAGTTTAAACCAGAAAACCTAGTGGTTTAATATGCAATGTTGAAAGACATTTAATGATCTTTTTATTAAGTTTTAAAATTCAAATGCCACATTTTTCTCTATAGGCAATTAAGTAAGCGGGATTATGTGTACCCCCAAGCTTCCTTGGTAATCATCTTTCAAATTCCAAGGGACAACGTGCCCTTCCGATTTACATTCTTGATTCATTATATTTTGTTTTATTTTTGTGCCTATTGTACTAATGCTAGTTCTGATATTATGAGAGATTACTATCAGTTAGTTGATTTGTATATTAATGTTTTTTTTACAGTCTGAATTGATGTCAAGACTTTGACTTTTATAATTTACCTTGTTCCCTTGTCTTGCTTTGTATTGTTTTCATGATTGCCTTTTATATCACATTAAAATAGTCTCTTTGTAGAAACTGGACGATATGATTCTAAAATTAAAATAAACCCTTTTCCTTTTGATGAAGTATTAGTAGAAAACGAACCTTTACCCTTTATGTTTCAAATATCTTTACACCATGAAGGTGTAATATCTCCATAAAAAGGTTGTTCCTACTTTTTGAATTAATCTAGTTACAAAACACTTGCTCATAAAGTTTAATGCCTTGTCGTATGTTGTTCACGCAGAGAGGAAAAAAAAACCAAGAATGAAATTTTGTATTCCAGATCGTTTTCTAACATTACCAAGTTTTTAATTTTGTAAAATAATATGCCAGTACCATAATTATGTAGCCACAATAGGATTTAGATTTTACAGTATTCTGTGATTAATAATATATAATTTTTTCACAGAATTAAATTATTCAAAAAAAAATTTTTAGTAGATATTCTTAATGATAACTTTAAACTATTGTTTTCAGGAATATGCTTTCTTTATTTACTGCAGTTTAATGTTTTATTCATCAGAGATGGTCCTTAAAAATACTTTCTGTCAACTGTAGCATTCATTGTTTTTAGGTTTTTTTTGATGTAGATGCTTGTTGTCCACTGGTTTGGGAAAAACCTGATATTAAAAAAATAAAAAAGGCAGATAAAGGTTTAAAGTGTCAGCCTCCTGAAGCAAAAGGCATTTACCTATAAAGGAGAATTTAAACAAACAAACAAAAAGCACAAGAAAACATCATTTGAATGTCATAAGATAATATTCCACTACCCAGTTTACTCTGGGCATGTTACTGCAGCAGAGCTTTTTGTTTTTTACCATGAGGATTATTTTTCGTTGTTAAAAAATATTTTGCCTTTCTAGTTGCCTGTAATGCGCATTTTGTGTGGTTTGTTTTGTCATAGAAATATTAATAAAATAATTATTTGTGTTTCCATAACATCTTGTAACTTTTTTAAAATTTTGGTATTTGGTTAGATTTCAGTTTTTTTCATTAATAACTTCTAAAGTAAGTTCGAATAACTGCAGATAGGAGGTAACGAGACTAACAGCTTGTGTTATGTCCTTGTTTCACCTTCATGCAAATCAGCCTTTCCAGTTATATAGCATATCCACCTTTAAAATTTATTGGTGAATATGATTTGTTGATAGAACTACTACAAAGACAGCAAGTCTAAAAAGATAAAAATAAAAAGCAAAATATGGGCTAACTTTTTCTACATTTAGATTTATTCAAATTAACATTGTTTGCACCTGTTGTGCAATGAAGTAAATGAACAAACGTTTCTTAATATCTTTTGCATTTGTCTGTTGTTAGTTTTACTACTATTTGTATGTGCACCCTCAAAGACAAAACAGAAATGCAAATAATATTCATTTTACCAATCTATACAAAAAAGTTGCATGTAATTGTAAATATATGCAGCTAACTATCTTTGATGTCAACAGTTCCATAGATAAACAGGTGTGCCAATTTAGAAAAGAATTACACTGTAAATATAAATAAAATGGATAATAGTATCTCTTTATTACAAACCCTGGTTCCTAATTAGGTTTTTCAGGCTAAGACATTTGGTTTGAAATCTGATATTTTTAAATTACTGGAATGCCGGGCAGCTGTGTTTTACAAGGCTTTTAATTTTTCTGTGCCGTGGTGAAATTGTGCCCTTTATTGGTTTAACAGCAAAACCCATTGAATTATTTGGCCTTTGATCGAAAAAAACTTTTCTAATTATCCTGTATGATACAATTAAAGAGCAATTAAAAAAACCAGTTTACAGATACCATGTACATTTCTCATGCTACTAAAACATTTTACATTATTATGAAACATTTTGATTTTATTACTGCAATTTATTGAGCATATGGATATTTTAATGTTCTGATCATGTTGAGTAGTAGATTTTATTTTAAGTATTTAAAAAGTATTAAAGATAGCAGTATTTTCCCCAGTATGTTTTAAATATTAAAAACCAGTATTAGATGTATTATCTTTTGTAATGATATCTTAGATTTGTTTAACTTTCTGAAACATTGCTTTTATTGTGAAAATTTTAGAATTTGCCAAAATTTGACATTAAATTGCTTGATACAACAAAATGAAATATTTGTGTTTACATTTAAAGATTCTGAGAAACTAGATGTTATATTCCATAGAATGCCCTGTAATATACCATTAATTTATTCTCGACTTCTGTTATTCAGGGTGAGTTTTAATTACATAATTAAGAAAGATAGCCCTCAAAGCATTTGTTAAAGTAAAGCCACACAGTACCTTCATGTTTGCCCCCTATTGAGGTGGATAAAACATCAATTTATGCATATTTTATATATTTTGTCTTTGAATTGTCACCCAAAAATAACTTATCTTGACAATATTTTCCTTTACCCTAGGTTCATTATTTAATTCACTTTGCTTTGAATTCATTTTACAAAATTTTTTCTGATGTTTCTTTTTATATACAGCTCATGAGTTATGCATCTGTTACTGGTAAAGTTATATTTGATTACAGTGCAATGTTGGTTATCAGTAATGTTTAATGAGTATACAAAAAATTTGAAATTTCAAAGGAGAGATTTTACAAACTAGTACCTTTGGGAGTTCTTATTTTGCCTTTTTATCCAGAAAAGTACTTTAATTGTTTATTCTAATGTAATATTTATAGGTTTAGGTGAAGTTTTTTGACTGGCATATAAATTACCCTCCAAGAAAAAATGTTTTTTCTCTTTTTCTTTTACCTTCACTAATTTCTGTACTATATTTACTGGGCCCGGTGGAGGAAATTAATATCTCAAGTTTTGTGAGAGTGGTGTTAATTTTCACAAGCATATTAATTTTTGTGTTGAACGGTTCCCAAATCTTGTGATACTTTGAAGTATATTGTCCCAGCATCACTACCTCATTCAGAACCTCCTGCATTTTAAAGAACACTTGACTATTGTTTGAGAAGGGGATCACATGGTAAAATGATAAAACAAAATTCAATATAAAGCATTTTGACACTCGAATTTAAACAAACTTTTTTTCCTAAATCTATTGTAATGGCTTTAAAAAACAATAAATAAGTAAACCAAGGGGATTATTATTCCATAATACAAATTAAATGAATTTTTCTAGCCCTTTGTTCTATTTTAAAATGGCAACATTTATAATTTTTTTTTTTTAATTGTGTCTGAGCTGTTCACATAAATATGACAAAATGTTTTTTTTTTACTGCAAAATTTGTACACATTCAAATCAGAGTTGTCTGTAGTATATTCTAAATCAGTGGAATCAAATTGAAACAGCTCCACTTAAACTTAGAAGACTAACATTTTATTTTATTGTGGTTGCAGGTGGAAATTTTTATGAAGTCACATTTTAATAACATTTCATTGTAATATTTGTACTATGGGTAGTCAATAAAAATATTATTTATGGCCAAAATTCGGAAGACTAAATACAGTTTAACATAAACTATTTTTACTTTCTGAAAATGCCTTGCTTTATTCCCCCAAAATTATAAAATGTGAATTATCGATTAAATTTTCCTTTCAGTTTTACGTACTTCTAATTAAACTGATAATATCACCTCTCACAAAAAAAAGCGTTATAACCTGTCATATGAGGTTTTTAAATATGTATACAGGGGGGGATGCTTTGAACTTATTAAATAAATAAAATGCATGCAATCCAGGGAAAGGGAAATATCCAGATAGAGGGCAATTAGAAATTTGAAGAGGTTGATAGGGTGTAGATCGTAGTTTAATATATTATTCATTAATATAGTTAAAAGTAAAATTTTAAATATTTAATGAAATGTTTTTTTTTTTTTTCATTCTAACATCTTCAACTACCTAATTTATTTACCAAAGTACATACCCAAAAGTATTCATTGACATTTCTATAAAGTGACTAAAAATAAACACCATTTAAAGTCGATGCAAAAAAGTAAAACTCATAATTTTATATTATACCCGGAATTCATGAATACCAAGATAATTATGACTATTTTGTTTACATACTCTTTTAAAAAGGGGTCTTTGTTACAAACACTTTTCAAATCAGTTTGCTATTTAAAATCTTTTAAGATTTATAACATCTGTTGTGAGATTCTTGTTTGCATCAGTGTAGGGGGGAGATGTTAGCTGGTTATTTCAGTTAATATTTAATTGTAAATTTAAATTCATTTTAAAATGTAAATGTCACAAGCATGTATGATTTAATTTTTCCAGTTTAAGACTACCTTTTTGAAATCAAATCTGTCAATTGAATTTTAAACCTTGTAAAACAGCCTTGTTCTGTTGTTCTAATGGAATTAGACATTTATGGTTTTTTATTGTTTATGAAGAATTAGCACCGAACTGGACTAAACCTTGACTACCTTAATTGCTCATAACTGGAGACTGCATCCATTCTCTCCCATACCATTTGAGTATGTGGCATACAGTATGTGCTTTCATTTTTTTTGTTGTCCCTAATAAAGATTATGTTAACTTTAGAAAAATGTGTTTTGCAGCTGAACTATGGTGATTCAGCACTCCTGCTAACTGTCATTTATGTGCTTCTGTTGACACTATTAATATTGGGTATTATTAGAATACATGGAACTGTAAGAAAAAAGGGCAGTCTGTTAAGAGACTGCATTCCTTTAATGGTCGTTGGGGATCTAGCAGTGGTACATTGTTGATGACCAGAGCGGTTTTCTAAGTGTAATTTGCTAGGTTAATAACATCACTTCAAAAAAACCCTTTTAATCAACAAGTTAATTAACAGGGGAAAGGGCTTAGTTAGGGACACATGTGAACCTGCGAGGTAGTAGCAGAGGAGAGGAAAAAATGAGGTCAAAACTAACATTATGAACAACGCTGCACATCCACCTCTGACAGCTAAGTTTTCCCTTGAGACAAATAAAATATGTTTCTATCTATCTGTCTGTCTGTAATTATTTTGCAAGTAAGCACACAAAGGCAGGGTTTTGTTACCTATTAGACTTACTAAATAATAAATAAATGTCCTTTGAGGACTTTGTATAAAAAAAATGGGAAAACTACCAGAATGTTTCTTATTTAGAAGCAAAATAACACTAAAATAATTCTTAAATATCAGTATGTGTTCTTTTATCCCTAGGTGTAAGCCCCAACTGGATCATGCTAAAAAAGCAAACCATGGTAAGAAATGTCTTGCAATTTCCTACATTCCTGAATGTGAGTGCAGTGAATTAATATGTTCTTTATGTGGTCTTAAGATTTTATATGATATCTCTAAAATTTAAACAGATGCAGAAGAAGATTTATATTAATATGATGCAGAAATGTATATTATCAAAGGTAGGTTAGATCTGCATTTTAACAAGGGGTATTCAGTCTAAGTTGTTGGAATGGTTTTTTTTTTGGGAAAACCCAAGTCAGCTGACTAGAGCTATTAGGTATATGAATAAACCATGCTACAGATGACAGCAATACATAGCTTTAAAGAGAAGTGAATGAATCATTCCAGAGCATGGGACGTTAGTCCATTAAATGGCATAATTCATGCATTCACCCACTTCAATCACAATGAAGAATACAGGTCACCAGTTACCCTAATATGTTCAAGTCTGTGGAATATGACAGAAACCCGAACTAGTCAAATGAAAATTATGAGGACATGGGGAGAAAATGCAGATATTACAGGCAGCTCTAGGCCTTGAATTATTTTCAAGTGTCTGATATTCTGATGTTAACCTGTGTCTTTATGCTGCTAATGTGAAAGTTTAAAGAATGGAATTAAAGTGGAGGTAAAAAGAAATAGAAAGGAATTAGTATTGCATAAATCTGCTTATTGGAATCCTTCTGTATAACCTGCACTGTAGGCATGGACATCATGAGACTTACCACCTGCTCCCAGTGCGAAGGATGTTCTCTTTGTAGTTTGTTTCTTCTAAACTGTTTATCTTAACATATGTGACTGTTGACATTTTTGACAGAAGAAAACATTTCTTGGTATTCTCCTTATTGACTATGCTGTGTCATCTTAGTAGTTCTCGCTGCCATTGAAATAGGAGTAATTTTATCTTTTCCATTTATTTTAAATACAGTATTTCCTTTTTGTACTTCTTGACTTTGCTGCCCAAGTCAGTTTATGTTTTATAAATAAACAATTATGTTATTTTAATAATGTATAATTTTTCTTCACAGAATGCTAGGGTTTTAATCTTGGGTATTTGGGTGTTTGGGGTCCTAAACCTCAGGAACCTGACATTGCATACAAGAAAATACTGTTCAGTATGTAGTACAATTCTGTTGTGATATATTACTTCAAGTTCCTAGTTCATGGAATGTACAGTATATTAATTCCTCAAGTAAAATAAGTAATATTTTTGAATACTTAAACAGTATTTGAAGATAACTATTTAAAAATGTCATTGTTTTAATTAAATAGAAACAAATAAATTCATACATGCCTTAATATGCACAAATAACGTTTTTTAATGCATATGTCACACAATTTAACATTAATACTGTAAACTAGTTTGAGTTGTTGTTCACTTGACAAGAACTTTTCAGATATTAGTCCAATAAGAGGATGGAT
The DNA here is from genome assembly GCF_016835505.1 of Polypterus senegalus. Taxonomy (NCBI): domain Eukaryota; kingdom Metazoa; phylum Chordata; class Cladistia; order Polypteriformes; family Polypteridae; genus Polypterus; species Polypterus senegalus. Next base: position 12,701 of record NW_024381606.1, read on the forward strand.
GCAGCAGGTAAAGTCCATCAGAAACCTGCAGATGAAAAGATAAATCTTGATGACAAATAGGAAGGACTTAACCAGGGGAAAAGGTAGTGGCAGTAAGGGGACAGTATATAGTGGTGGGGAAATTGGGGGTTTTGGGTGTGATTAGTTGCAAAAAATGAATGGTCGGGAAAGAGAGGTCAGGTTTGAGGAGAGAAAGCAGTATAACAAGGGAATTACAAGCTGGGATGGCAGATTGTTTAGGGAGAGGGGTGGTAGGTTTATATTTTGTGTGTTTTCTTTCCACATGAAACATTACTTTTTTCTTCTTTCATAAGTTCCTGTATGTTTTCTTTTAGTGCCTGTTACAGAGGTTTTAGTCTGTTAAAGGATGATGGGTAATGTTTAGTCTTTGATTTAAAAGTGCTGAGGGATTGCTGTTTTGTGTGTACTTGTAGGTTTTAATTTATTCTATTTAATTTTAAGTGTGTCACACACCTGTTTTGGAATCTCTGAAGGCAAACAATGGGTTGCAAGAACCTTCCTCTGCCAGGGACGCCTCCCAAGAAGCACCACAGTTTGTGCAAAAAATTTTAGAAATTAGAGTAGTTTTAGTACCCAGTGGGGACTACAGATGTGACCAAGAAAGCGTTTAGTGTTTTAAAGGGTTGTTCTTAGGTTTACATCACATTTTTCTCGGCCTTTGACTCAATTCTTTATCTAAAACGCATTATTCTAGCTGAAAATGTATCAGTAACCGACCTCCCTTGCAGTTCATGTCCATATATAAAAGTTTAGCCACTGATTTTTGTTAAATCAGCTTCTTTTGAAAAAGCTGTTTTGTTTTTACTTCATCTTGGCAGTTATTCCTTTCACCCTTTCAAAGCAGACTATTTGAATGGTCAGCGGGAAAATACAATGGCAGGAAGTTGCATCCCCCCGCAGTGCAACCAACAACCAAGCCCCCTTAGGTTTTCGCAATTGTCATAACACTCCCAAGCCTAGGTTCTGTAATGCTCTTTTCATTCGACAGGAAATTGGAAAATTTATAGTAACAAAGACTGATATGACTCAGTTTTTATTACTTTCTACCTAGGGGATTTAGTCATCAGAAATCTATCCTAATACATTTATATTATTTCTACTAACAAGCAGGTTGATGTTCAGTAGTATTGACTTGGGAAAACCAAAAGTATAAGTCTGCGTTGATGTTTGGCTCAGTTTCTATTATCCATCCATCCATCCAGTATCCAACCCACTATATCCTAACATAGGGTCACGGGGGGCTGCTGGCCCAATCCCAGCCAACACAGGGTGCAAGGCAGGGAAAAAACCCCGGCAGGGAGCCAGCCCACAGCAGGGGCACACCCACCCCCCCACTAGGGACAATGAAGGATCGCCAGTGCACCTAACCCATTGTCTTTGAACTGTGGGGGGAAAGGGTTTTTCTAAAAAAGAAACCCATGCAGGGCCGGGGAGAAATCAACCCATGCTGGGAGGCCCCGGGCAAACCCGGGTCCCCTTACTGGGGCCGGCAGTCCCTCCCTTCGCCATCGCCCCGTTTCTTTATTTTGCAAAACCCTTTTTATCCATGGGTTTTTAATTTTTTTCCCCAGATACTAAGGTCCCTTCGAACTTTTTAACCACCAGGGGGGAACACTGTTTCCCCAAACCTGGGACCCCGTTGCCCCCACAATAATGGGTTTAAAAAAAAGATACTTTTTTAAACCAAAAACCCCCTAAATAATCCCCATGAAAAGGTCAGAAAATACAATCAAATTTTCCTCCTTCCTCCCTTTTTGGTTTTTCTCCCTTGTGAAAAAGGCCCAGGCCCCTTTTAAGATGGCCCCGGGAAAGATTCCGTTCCCAAAGTATCTTCGGAACTCAAAACCCCCCAAGCCCCCAATGGCACCCAGGTTCAAACGGGGTTTAATTTTCGGGCATAAACTGTTTTTCCCCTGTGCCATTTCCAAACTGTGATGCCTCGATGGACCCTGCTACCGGGTGGGGGGAGGATGGAACTGCCCCCTGGTCCCAGGCTTCTGCTTGCCCCTCATACTCTGGCTAAAGATGTTTTCCTTTGTCCTCCCGGTTTGTTTCTGATCATCCATTTGGCCCCCTTGGGAAAGAAATTACCCTCCATCTGGGCCAGGATGCCTGTTTTTTTTGGGGGCCCGGGCTTTTTTTTCCATATTCAGATCTCTCACCATTCATTTTTTTCCCATTATCCAGTAAATTATTCCCGGCCCCATAGATGTTCCACAAAAACCTTTCTTGCTGAAATAAATAAGTTTTTTTAAAGTTTTTAAATCAGTTTTTTTTCCTTTTAACGGGGTTAACATTTTTTTTAAATTCCCCCACTTTGACCACTTCACTTTATTAAATTGCAGCACCCAAAAAAAATATTTTCTTTAACATCCTGTTTCCCAAAATATAAAAAACCCCAAAAAGAAATGGAAAAACCTTTTCGGGGGGCCCCTTTGTGTAGGCAAAATGGGGTTAAAAGAGAAGTGGGGGGAGTAGGAACAAAAAATTGTTTTTTTTTTGGCGGTGAGTTTTACAGACAATTTTTGACATTTCTGTTAAAATTGTTGGGTGTTAGGCCCTAACATTTTTTGATCTTTTTTTGGGTTTTTTCACAAAAACTTGTAGTTAAAATTTAATTTTAAGTCTTTTTAAAAATTTTAAAAACATCACCTTATGTTGATTGGGCACGGTTGTTAATAGAAAAGAGTTAAGGGTTGGGGCTATGAATTTCCAAAAAAGGAGCCCATACTAACAGATCTCCACAAAACATTTGTTTTTTTTTCTGGGGGCAACTCATTTTTTGATTTCAAGGTGTTTTTAGCCCATTTTTAAAAATTTTTTATGTGCTAATTAAAAAAAAACCCAATTCTAACGGCCTTAAAAGTCTTGTTTTGTTTTTGAATTTTTCCTTCCCCGGTTTGTATGTTATCTGTGTGGGAAAAATAAAAATACTTTTACATTTTCGGGTTCATTGGATGTTTTTATTTATTTTTCCCACCCAAACCTTTAAAACAGGGTCTTGTTCGCCCTTTTTTTTCAATCAAAACAGCATGTTAATTGCCATTTGTCCACCTTAAAAAAAGGGTTTTTGGCCTTTAGAACTTTTGTCGGGGGGTTTTTTGGGTCTTATTAATTTTGCATGTTAATAAAACTGAACCTACATAAATTAGGGAAAAAAAGTAATCAGAAAGGATAGTTATAATGGAGGGGAGGAGGTGTTACAAAAAAGCATCACTCCAAAAAAAATTAGTTATGGTATTTTTTACACAAAAACTGCTGATACAAAAAAAAATCTAGACCCAAGGCCTTTTAAAATGCCTTCAAGAAAGTGGGTTTAATGGGGCGGCCTTTTAAAAACCCTGTTGTCCCTCAAAAATTTTATCTAATGGTAATGAATTTGGCGGCTACATTCCTTTTTTGTTATTCATTTGGGGAAAAAAAAACCCCCACTGTTAGTCCCTTAATTGGGTCCCCGTTCAGGGCCCCATTACCCCGCTGAACTTTGCACTTCCCCCCGTGGGACAAAAACCGAAATTTCTTCGCCGGAAAAAACCCGATGGGAATCTGGCCCCATCCAACTTTCCCTGTTCTTCCCCCCTAAAACCCATCAGGGGTGAAAAAACCCCCCGGCCTCGGGGCCGTTTGCGCCCCAACTCCCCCCCGAATTACGGCTCTTTGAATATGCAAATCAATATAAATCGCCATGGCGCAGCCTTCTGTAAAAAGACAAGGGGAAAACGGGAAAATATAAAATTTCAGCAAATACCAAGTGGAGGCAAAGGAAAAAACTATTTGTTCAAAAAAAACCCGTGGTATAATCAACAAAGGAAGTTGACCCAGTGACAGGCGTTTTGGGAAAACTTGAAACCTCACGTTCAAAAAAATCGCACAGTGCGGAAAAAAAGGAAGTCACATATCAAAGTGGCGTGAAAAGCCGGGTTGTGCCACTGTCTGAGTATCTTTAAAGCTTATTGGGTACAGAAAAAAAAAGGGCCCTCGGTGGGGAAAAAGCCGAAATGTAAACCAATCGACATTTCCACTTTAATCACGTAGTTTATTTTGTCATTTAGTAGAACATCAAAACTTATCTTAAAATCGTTTAATTAACCAGTTTCTCAAATCACATCGTAATTAAAGTAGCCGTTAAATGCTTTGTTTTGTATTTGATCTTCTACTCGATTGATCTATTGTGTGAATCCTACTTGCTTTTTAAAACTGGCTCTCTTCCTCCAACTGGACACAGAGTCCATTACTTTTGGTATTAAAAGCTCCTGAATAACTAAAATACTGAGATGTATCTGATATCATTTCATGATGATAGGAGCTAAAGCACATTATTAAACATGGGTTTCATGAGCCGTGCTCATGAAAAACATTATCCTTTGTCGGGGAAAATTTATGCTCGTTTTTAGCTGTGTTGTTATTTTCTCTTTCTGTTTTATATTCAATATATATTGGTAGCCACCCCCAAGAGTCCTTTTTTCTTTCCCCAATACCGATCGCCATACAATCAGCTCTGAATAGATGTTAAGCCATCCCGTAAGCTTAGCCGATTCTTCAACGTTTAAAGAACATTGAAATATCTTCGTAGTACATGTTTAATTATTCTACCTTAAACACTCCCAGTGAAGAATATGGGTTTAAATGGTTAAAGTTTTGTGTATAATTTAAAAAACATATTTTGTGCATTTCACCTTAAAATGATTCGCCCTCATATGTAAATATCCGCTTTATAAAGATAGGTTGTGAATTTCCCGTGACAAACAGTGGGGTGATTTACTATAAGTACAACCGTTCACAAGGTGCAAGTTGAGTGCATTAAAGTTCTTGGATAAACGTTTGAACCCCCGGGTCTGTAAGGAAAGGCTTTAAGCGTTTGCCGGGCAGAGACAAAGGGGTGCTTAATGCTATACTGATAATTCTCTTTCCGATCAGTTGCGGATTCACCTCAGATACAGTGATATAAATATCCAGTGTGCAGTGGGGTAATATGGAAAAAGATGATCCGCTGTGGCAACTCCGCGGAGGGCTGAAAGAACGAAGAAGAAGGAGAAGGAAGGTTATGGTTTGAATACTAGGCTGTTCCCTCTACCATTATATTGTTATGAGTTAATTACAATCAGATGATTACACTAATAAACAATATGCGGTTAGTTTCGTGATTTATAAAGCGCGTCATAAAATTGGTAATCACACAAGAACAGTAATTGCTTTGGCGCGGGGTCCCGCCAGTTTCCAAACCGGCGGAAAACTGTGCGTCAAGGTATGAGGTCCCGGGGAAAAAGTCGTGGCTTTCGCCAAGTGAGGTTTTATACATCGCGATTTGAGCGTGGAAAAGTTCTTCCAACATTTCTTGCGTCGCCCCCGTTTTACATGAGGCCCCAGGTGATTTGCCGTGTTGTGGGTGCGGAAGCTGTAATAGCACATGCTCCTAACCTACTACCTTAGCCCATTATACAAATATTCACATGCACGATAGTTGTTAAATAAACCCCTTTATTTTTTTTGTCCAATTTGGATGGTTGCTGTGAACCCCTGCCTAATGTATACATGTATCATATATTATGTATTAACTTTTCTTATTCTTGCAATGTCTTTTTCTTTCGTTAAAGCCTGTACTTTTTTTTTGTGAGTGTCATGAATATTACAATTGCTGCAAGTAGCTCCAATAATCACACAACATGTACTACAAAACAAGGCAGTATTCACTATTATAATGGAATTTGAATGGTGGGGGGTTTTTATGGTTGCATGCAAGTGCTCTGAATCTCTTTATATGGATAGTTTTATCCATAATATCTAATTTTGGGAAATTTTTTTAACATTTTACAGTTTCAACGTGCTTTTATTCTGTGTAACTTTTTTGTTTTTAATTTGCAGCTCCTATAACTTTTTTCCCTGTTTAAAGTAGACCACATGAATCTAGTAACAGCAGCACAGGATAAAGTTAGAACTTCAGAGCATTTTTTAATCTGTTTCTAGCACTGTACTTTAGTTCAGTTTCAGTATAATTTGAAGAATGGCGTGCATTTTCCTTCAGCTTTAATTGCACTTTTGTGGTGAATGGAATTTTGACATACTGTGCAGTCCTTACATAAAAGGAAACTTAAAAAGCTAAACTAGAAAGCATGTCAAGCCTACTTTTGATGTAATGAGGCTTTAATCCTGTTATGTTGCATTTTCTAATTTTTTTGCTCTGTAGATGAAGGTTGTGTTTGCTTACAAAAACAAATAAATATGCATACTGTATTTGCTTAGTGTTAACAATAATGGTTTTCCCCTTTTGTTCATCTATTTATCATTTTAATTCCTTTATAAATTTAGGATTGTAGAACACATGGTCTTATCCATGGAAAGGAGAAATTACATATGGAGGCGTGTCACTCCATCATATGACTTATTCTCATCAGTTAGCTTGTTTTGTTACAGAGGACCCTCTATAATGAGATTAAGGTAGGAAAATGATAAGATGAAACTTTAGATATTAGTGTAGATGCTCATTTTAAAGGAGGATGGACTTGTGATCAATTATAATGAGAAAAATATAGTTAGGAAAATAAGAATTAAAATTCTGCTTTATAGGATTTTAATAACCTTTTAAATATTGAAAATTTTAACACCAAATAAAAAACATTTGTTTTTTTTGCCACTTGTTTAGCTTTATTCTGAGTTGCCATGGTAAATAAAAAACTTTAAAAGTTGTTTTCCTTCAGTTTTATCAAAGTGTTAAAAACTAAACATTTTACTACTGAAACAAAATATTTAAAACCTGTTAACAGTAGTTTTAGTTATAATAGATTCCCTTTGTAGTTTGGGGTGTGTTTCAAGTTTATATTGCAAAAACTTTAAAGGGCAAGAAGAACATGACATTACATTTACATTTCAACAACTTGCCTCATACATTACGCCTTCTACCCATGATGCCAAGCATTTAAACTAGTAAGCACATTAAATTCAAACACATGCATATCCATTAATGAAAAATCATGCAGGGATTACACCTAAGCTTTTAAAGCCATGCCATGCAGAAGAGCCATATGGGAAAATGGGTTTCTGAAGCTGCATGTTAATGTATTATCTGCATGAATCTGCATCCCTGTTACACGTTTTTTAATGCTGAGCATCGAAATAAGCATCTGTCCAAAATCGCTTCAGGTGCAGGCATGCTTTCTCATCTACAATGTTTAATATGAGCAACATCAAACTGGCATTAAATGTTTTAAAACATTATTATGACACTCTTGGTGTGTACCCCTGCCCTGCTTCATCTTGTCATTTGCCCCAAACAATTATTTCAAACACAATGACTTTGTGCGCGTTCTCCATCCACTACCTAATTTACCTCATTAAATTTGGAATACATCATTCTTGCATTTATTCTCCCAATTAAACAAAAGTCTTTATTGCAACACAATGAACTTTACTATTTTGGTCATTGCATTGGTATCTATGCCATGGAGACAATTCACTTATCTTAAAAACCTGGTACTGATTTGGAGCTCCAACATGCTCACATCAGAACTGGAATGTGCCATATATGATTTATAAGTTTATCCTTGCTTTTAGTCTTTCACCTGTCTTCAGAATCACAGCACTTTTGGTGTGGTTAATTGTAGACCATACTGTAAAAGATAAAGAAACAGATTTGTTTTCTTTGATATATATATTTCAAAAATGTGCTCTGTTAGCATTGCCTTTTAACAGGATTACTGCAGTATTCATTAAAAATGGAGATAGGTACTCGTACATAGTAAAAACACTTTTGCAAGGTTTAGGATAATATAGATGTTTTCATTTTTATTTTGTATCCTGTAATCCTGTGTGTTATACTGGAATCATTGTACAATGTATTGTATTTCTTATAGCCCTAAATCACACAACAAATGCCTCAATTTGGTTTAAAAGCCCTGTTTTTTGACAGACCTCCAGCCTGGCCTCTCTAACAAGACAAAGACGTGTCTGCCAATTATTAGTTATTTATGTCTTGACAATCTACTTGGACCTTGGTGAAAGTTGCGTGCATCATTCTTCTTTTTCAGGTTTTCAGAGATTTACATGATTAGCTACAGTCTTGTCACTATCAATCTTTAATGTGGTATAGATGGGCTATTGGAATATAATGTAACAGGTACACATTTAGATTATAATCTGATATTCTTTTTGTTATTCTATAACAGTTTTACAATGATTTGAGAATTTGATAAATATTCTATTGGAAAAAAATTACAGAATGGAATAGAAAGGATTTTTCCTTTTATAATCCTTTCTGACCTAAACCCAAACAAAAACTGCTGCTTTTGGAAGGTTAATGATCAATTAATAGAACACAGTTGGTTAACTATCAAACTTTGGAAAATGGGAGGAGTCATTTTGACTTTTTA
>NW_024381607.1:0-15283 GCF_016835505.1 Polypterus senegalus
GTTTGGGATAAAAGGAAAAAAGGTGTAAAAGAAAGGAAAGTTGCCTTTTCTTTTATATAGTATAGAGAGATGTGTTCGTGACGCTATGACGCCTTTTGAGGACAGTCGCTGTGGGTCTTGTGTAGACTGGTGAGACGCCCCGCCATTAATCGGCTGTGATGGCACTGTCAGTCCTCCACTCCTGTGCGTGTCTTCATAATCCGAGGTGAGGACCTCATAATCGTATACGTGCAAAAGAAAGTGTGAATCGCCTTAATATTATTTTGCCGTGGTGTAGAAAAGGGGTCCCGTGTTTGCACTTGTCTGGGCTATAGCGCAGGGGGAGGATGAAAAAAATTAAAAGTGCTCACTTTGACTTAAGGCAGAAGCGCAGTCAGCGTCTCAAAGGCCGGCACAGCTATGCACGCGCTGGCTGCTCGACTTTTGCTGGGCAGGAGACCCCAGTTTGCAGACACGCTCATGATATCAAAAAGTCTCAGCTTTTGGAGGTCATTCATATATTATATATATAGCAAAATACCCACGCCTCGCAGCGGAGAAGTAGTGTGTTAAAGAAGTAATGAAAAAGAAAAGGAAACATTTTAATAATAACGTAACATGATTGACATTGTCATGAGTGTTGCTGTCATATATATGCCTGCCTAAATAAGTCACCCTCGCTTTGCTCTTACTTTTTACCGCTCATTTAATCACGGCTAGTGGCGGAAAAATTATAAAATGGAAGGAGGATGGCTTTACCAAAACAATTATTGATGGCGAATCGATTATTCATAAAGCTTGAATTGGTGATCTGTTTTTCTGTGTTAACCTCATATTTTTTCATACTTCTTCTCAAACTAAGGTGGTGCGAGGGTAAAATGAATCGGATGCGCTGATCAATGTAATCGGTGTACCAGGAAATCATGCATTGACAAAAGCTCCCCTTTGCTTGTAATGCAAAGTGTGATTAAATGCATTATTTTTAACGCTGTTATGGAGCACATGCATCGAAGCTTCTCAGCTGTGCTTGTGCTAAGAAAAGGAAAGATTTTAAAAATAACGTGAACACCATTGTCAATGCGACCTTTTGTAAGTAGTGCCTGGAGGATTCAGTGTGGAGAAACTCTAGAGACAGCGTGTGTATTAACTTGTGGATTTTTCTGTGAGTATTTGGTGGCAGTCTGACGAAGTTGCTTCGAAGACAGCATTAGCCGCAGAGCTCAGCTCAGAGCAAAATGAGGTGGAAGGGGAGATGATGACGTGACTCCCCCACCCGCCTTAACTGTCAATCCCCCACAAACACAGTTCTCGGAATTTGCATAAGCACACCCCTTCACCTACAATTTTAACTTAGTTACAAAGTGATCAAAACTCTCGTTTATATCCCGCGTCCTCTCATTAAACTTGTATCCCGCATTACCTGTGGGCATGTGAAACGCCAGCGTAGCCTGTCTATGAACTTAATTTAAAGTTTAGGTTTACACCTTGCTTTCTTTCCGAGCTGGCAACACTCATGAATATGGTAGTATATGTCACTCGCTCGCTTCTTATTGTTTCTATATATATACATACATATATATATATACACACACACACATTCATATATATATCAGCACTTCCCGATTCATTTTACCCTCGCACCCCCTTGATTTGAGACGTATGAAAAAAGATGAGGTTAATGCAGAAAGACAGATCACCAATTGAAGCTTTATGAATAATGGATACTTCATTTGCCATCAATGATTGATTTGGTAAAGCCATACTCAGTGTAATACTCCTTTCATTTTCTAATTTTTTCGCGACTAGCCATGATTAGATGAATGGTAAAAAAGTAAGAGCGAAGCAACTGTGACTTATTGTGGCAGGTAGGCGACAGCTCAATAGCTCCCAGGCTCGATGTAGTGTGCATCAAGTCGATCTAAAATGCGCGATCAAATTCGAAAATATATATTTTTTTAAGTTCTATTTAGTCGACACAAATATCTTTGGTTGGAATGTAAGGCGAATTTAGTCTTTAAATTTCTATGGTGAAGAAAAATGTATGCAATGATGACTACATTTAACTTACATTACTACCAAAAATATTTCTATCGACTAAATAAAAATTACTTCTATTTAAAATTTAAATTGAACTTGAACAGATACGATAGTTCATAATACCCACGTAGACTTGCACCTAAGAGCGGGAGTCATCCGTTTTAACAAGCAGCGTATTGCACTGATACGAAATAGCCTGCCCATTTAATTATTTAGGAATGGATAAATAAATTAAGATTTTGTACAAATAATGTTTTTCATTTTTCTTCCTCGATGGATTCTGGCACCCCCAGCAACAGTTGCTCGCACCCCAAAGGGCATATATATATATATATGTGTGTGTATATATATGTGTATATATATATATATATATATGTATATGTATATATATACACTGCTCACAAAAATTAAAGGAACACTTTAAAGAAACACATTAGATACATCAGATCTCAATATGAAGTTGGATATCTATACAAATAACGACAGGGCAATGTCTTAGGAACAAAAGATGCCAAGTCTTTTAATGGAAATAAAAGTTTTCTGCCTACAGAGGGCTCAATTGTGTAGACACCCTAAAATCAGAGTGAAATGAAGATGTGGCAGGCTAGTCCATTTTTCAAAAACTTAATTTCTGCTACTCAAAATGCTTTTCAGTATCTTGTGTGGCCCCCACGAGCTTGTATGCATGCTTGACAACGTCGGGGCATGATCCTAATGAGACGACGGATGGTGTCTTGTGGCATTTCCTCCCAGATCTGTATAAGGGGATAACCTTAACCCTGAGCTGTTGTACAGTCTGAGGAGCAACCTGGCGGCACCTAATGGACCGAATCATAATGTCCCACAGATGTTCTATTGGGTTTAAGTCAGGGGATCGTGAAGGCCATGCAATTGTTTCAATTCCTTCATCCTCCAGGTACTGCCTGCATACTCTTGCCACATGAGGCCGGCCATTGTCGTGCATTAGGAGGAAACCAGGACCTACTGCACCAGCGTAGGGTCTGACAATGGGTCCAAGGATTTCATCCTGATACCTAATGGCAGTCAAGATGCCGTTGTCTAGCCTGTAGAGGTCTGTGAGTCGCTCCATGGATATGCCTCCAAGATCATCACTGACCCACCACCAAACCAGTCATGCTAAACGATGTTACAGGCAGCATAATATTCTCCACGGCTTCTCCTGACCCTTTCACGTCTTTCACATATACTCAGGGTGAACCTGCTCTCATCTGTGAAAAGCACAGGACGCCAGTGGTGGACCTGCCAATTCTGGTATTCTATGGCAAATGCCAATTGAGCTCCCCGGTGCTGTGCAGTGAGCACAGGGCGCAGTAGACATTTGGGCCCTCAGGCAACCCTCATGAAGTCTGTTTCTGATTGTTTGGTCAGAGACATTCACACCAGTGGCCTGCTGGAGGTCATTTTGTAGGGCTCTGGCAGAGCTCATCCTGTTCCTCCTTGCCCAAAGGAGCAGATACTAGTCCTGCAGATGGGTTATGGACCTTCTATTGCCCTCTCCAGCTCTCCTAGAGTAACTGCTTGTCTCCTAGAATCTCCTCCATGCCCTTGAGACTGTGCAGGGAGACACAGCAAACCTTCTGGCAATGACACGTATTGATGTGCCATCCTGGAGAAGTTGGACTACCAGTGCAACCTCTGTAGGGTCCAGGTATCGCCTCATGCTACCAGTAGTGACACTGACTGTAGCCAAATGCAAAACTAGTGAAGGAACAGTCAGAAAAGATGAGGAGGGAAAAATGTCAGTGGCCTCCACCTGTTAAACCATTCCTGTTTTGGGGGTCATCTCATTGTTGCCCCTCTAGTGCATCTGTTGTTAATTTCATTAACACCACAGCAGCTGAAACTGATTAACAACCCCCTCTGCTACTTAACTGACCAGATTAATATCCCATAAGTTTCATTGACTTTATGCTATACTCTGATTAAAAAGTGTTCCTTTAATTCTTTTGAGCAGTATATATGTTTATATATGTGTATGTATGTAGATATGTATGTATATATGTATATATATGTGTGTGTTTGTATATGTATTTATATATATAAACAATTACATTAACAATCATGTTACGTTATTTTCAAAATGTTTCCTTTTCTTTTTCTTTACTTCTTTAACACAATACTTCTCCGCTGCCCGCGCTTTGCAGCGGCAAATTAGGCCTACTGCCTTAAAATTTTTATTAAGAAGAAAATTAAACCCTTTTAAACTGAGGGAAAATATACCAATAATTATTTGTTAAGGATCTCTTTGTATACCACTGGTTGTAATATGACCAAGCTGTGCGCTGAGCTTACTCTTGAGCATGTAACGTACAGTTGGCCATGTGAACAGTAATCTTGTCTCAAATCTCACAGCTTGGATTGCTGCTGTCACAATCGGTTTGAGTTTCATGGTTTGTTTCAATTACGATAGTATTTGCAGGATTTGTTGTGTTGAAGTGACATTCGACATCTGTCAAGTGTTGTTAAGTATACACCCGGTTTCATCGATAACTTCTCATTCAGCTTTTGAGAGTTTAAACATTCATAAACATCAAAGTGTCCACTACTGAAATCGTCACCTGTGAATCTAAGATGCTTAAGAGGCATTGGCGGTTGTCGAAAGGTGTAAAATATTTGGCCATTTCGGTACACTTGAAAGCGACAACCGAACAATTCAGCGGCAGCCATCAACTCACATGCAGGACCATAGGTGAAGGGCTTAAGCATTTCATTCTTCTAGTGCTCCTGTGTAGTCTAATTATCTCCTGTACCGTCATCAGTCCACACCTTGAACCTGTCCCAGTCATTCAATACATAAGACACAATGGATATCAACAGTGAGCCTGATATGGCCGTGCAATATGTAACAAAGAGAATGGAAAAGGTAGGTGCCATCTCCGGGCATGGAAACCACTCGGTAAGTGACAGTTCTTTGGTGATCATCTCGATAGACATGTTAATGGGGGTTACGGTTGGAATGATAAAGGAAATGGGGACCTGAACAATGTAAGGTAAGTCTAAAATACCTACACAATAACTATAATTGTAATAAACGGACAATAAAACAGTGGAGAAGCCGTGGATTAAATAAAAAGGCTGCAGTTATCAGCAGGGAGACGTGAATCCTGCGGCGAAGCAAGGAAGGGAATGTAGAGACCGGAGCGATGGACGGCCTTATATAGGCAGGCAGCCAACAACGTGGGAGGCGTTGGGATGTGGGACCCAAAGCCACCTCACACGGTGACCGAGGTGCAGGCTATGGACATATATATGTACGTAAGTAGGATTCAGTTAGCGTTGGGAACCCGTGTGCCAAATTTCTTGAACATGGGCCCTTAAGTAACAAAGACCGTTGGAAAGTTCAATATGGTGGCTGACAGTGGTGTCATACCACCAAAATAAGTTCGGTTAGCGCAGGGAAGCCGCCTACCAAATTTCGTGAAGATGGGGCCATAAATAAGAAAGTTCAACATGGCGGACTTTGTCGACCTTTATCGTCCATTATGACCGTTACATGTAGAATTTCGAAATGAAACCTGCTTAACTTTTGTAAGTAAGCTGTAAGGAATGAGCCTACCAAATTTCAGCTTTCTACCTACACGGGAAGTTGAAGAATTAGTGATGAGTGAGTGAGTCAGTCAGTCAGTGAGGGCTTTGCCTTTTATTTGTGTGTATATATATATATTATCTATAACCAATAACCAATGAAGTGTCATTTAACGTTGTTAGCTCTCACATAAACTGATTCCACCGGCTCACAGAGAGGACACCTGAGTCTTCACGGCACTCGCTTGACCCCGGTGACCTGATGGATCTGGGTCACGGCACCATTTCTGTAACCGACTGCATTCCGCTTTTCCCCGCTTGTGTAAATGATCGTCACGTAGGCACATAGGGTTAAAACACAAGCTTTGATTTTCGTCTTCCAGATAATCTTTTTAAAACAAAAGGAAAAAAATAGACAGAGCGTCACATTAGCGTCTTCTCCCTTCTGCCCCCAAAGCGTCCACCGCGCTTCTCACTTTTTTATTTATACAAACACATTACGTATAAAACTATTTTAAAAAAATGACTCACATTTTCTAAAGTGAACTATTTACAATACACATAGCTTTACACAAAGAAATCCTAGTTTTATAATTATATATTCTTAACAAATGAAAAGAAAAATAAAAGAAAAAATATAGCATACCTATTTAAAACAAAAGTAAAAAATAGACAGGGCATCACATAAGCATCTTCTCCCTTCTGCCTATTAAATAATGAATTAAATCGATTATAAATTATTAACACAAAGTAAATTAAATAAAAATCGAGAAAAAAACTTAAGGAGAACTGAAACCACAACCTGCCCTCACCGCCTTCTGGCGTTAGAGCCAAAAACGTGGTGCATGCAGGTTGTGAGATGTGACGCTAATTAACGCCCGTACTATGACAGATTATATTGTTTTTATATTAACTATTTACAGGGATCAACTCTTTTTGGGGAAGTTCATAACTAAAAAATAAAATTATAAATGACATTTTGCACTTTGCTACACCTGCATAGGGGGGATAGTCTCCAGCGTCCCTGTGACCCTGCCCTGAATGAGTGCTCTAGGAGGATGCCTGGATGGATGATTTCATTGTTCCCGGTCCTCTGTTTTGTTTTTCATGGGCGTGGCCTGTTGGTAGGGGTGTGGTTTCAGAGGCTGTCAACTGTGACATCACTAGCTCAACTGTATAAATGTCGATGATAAGTGCGGTGTTGCCGTTGTCTGTGATTGTGGATATTTTCAGAACAGAGTGTGTGTGCTGCTGTAGTTCTGGTCATCCAGGCTTGGACCTCTGCTGTGTTTATTTGACTCTGAGTTCTGGCTTATATATTGGGCTGTGCTGTAAAATATGTACAATAATGTGAAAGGGTTTTCACTTTGTAACCTTCAGTGAATTGCAAGTGTAGTTAGTGTTTAGGATTCTCAGTCTTCGCAGGTAACGTTTTTTGGTTCCTTCGCACACATCATCTGATCTTCTGCATACTCCCCTGCCTTCTGGTCAGAATAGTGAGGTTAATGGGTGATTTTAAATTGGCTTAGTGTTGCTGTGAGTTGGTGTGTGACTGGGCCTGACAATTGACCGGGATCCTAACGGGACAGGCATGGCTCCCCTGTAACCCTGATTTGGATTACGTGCTTTGGACAGTTTATGTCATGCTGTTTCTACTTTCTGTGTGTGCGTTCTTTGATTATTTACTTAAACAGTTGAGTTCTGAATTATGGTATAAACCAATCCAATTATTACGTATTTCTCTAACCGTATCAGTTGGTTGCAGTGCGGTGTTTGTATGCCTTATTAAAACAAGAGGCCTTTTGTGCGACCATCTTTACTAATAATCTGAACTGGACTGTGGCTGAAAAGAGATGTAGGCAGCACTTCTAGTGTCAGCTGGATGGGGACGAGGACAGAAACTGTGCGTAAAGCTGTTCATGAAGCGCACATTTGACAGGCTTAAATACTAGGGTGGTGAGTTCAGGCCTTCTGACTTGTTCTTCTTCATGAAGATCACACCTCCAACCCAATCTGCAGCTCCAGTGGAATTGTGTGACCAAAGTCCCAAAGCCATGCAGGGCTGACACAGTGACCTGATGGAAATCATGAAAAGAATGATGGCTGCTCTGTAAGACCTGTGTCTGAGCCTCCAGTGACAGCACAATGAAAACATGACAAGTATTATCAAGAAAGCCCATCCGAGAATGTTCTTTATGCAGCATCTGAGGACATGCCATCTCCCCAAAGCTACACTGGTCTAGTGTGACTCAGCCATCATCAGATCCAGTCTGACCTGACCTGTAACTGTCTACTTTGGCGCTGCCTCTGTTCAGGCTCAGGTCCATCATCAGAGCTTTAGAAAAGACCACAGGCTGTGACTTACCACCCATTCACGTCCAGTCTGAGTCCAGGATAAGGGAGCATGCAGCAAAGATCACTGCTGGTCCAAATCACCCTGAGAGCACCGACTCCGAGACTTCAGGCGGTGAAAGTTAAGACAACACGTCACTTCAACAGTTTTTATTCAATGTGGTTATCCTGATAAGAAGGCTTGAGTTTCTCTCAGTACCTGTGTGTACCTGCAAGGCTTGGACTTTTTTAGCCTCATATTTTATTCTATTTTATCTTTAATATTCAGTGCCGTCCTTGTGTGCTGTGTCAATGCTATCAGACCAATTCTTAGTCCGCTTTACTCCACTTGGCCAGTAAAGAGAATTCTGATTCTGACTCTAGTTTAATGGCCAAGTTCAAATTCATTCTGCCAAGTTAAACAGAAATAAAACTAGAAATAATACTAGAATGAGAGTATTTACTGATTCTTGTTAAAAATACTGAGATTCAGTGCACTTACTGCCACAACAGCTTTGTTTAAGTAGGTGCAGAAGACTTCAAGAAGCTGATACATGGTTTGTCCTCATGACGTGAAACACGTATACTAAATATAATAATATCATATACTAAACACATTTATAATGTCAATATAATCCAGCCAGCCATTCTTCAGCAGCTTATTACATTAAGGGTGTCCTGGCAATGCTGTACATTAGCAGAGAACTTCCGCAGGATGAGACGACAGTCCATTGCAGAGCAGGCTTACATACACAGCCAGACTCACACATACAGGACCAGTTTAGAAGTGATGAAGTCTACACGATCATTACTGTCACATGTACAATGAAATTCTTCTTTGCTATTACTCATCAACATACAATACATCTCCGTGATTAGCGAGTACAACAACCTTACTCAGACAGCGCAGCCCAGCGGTAAGAATAATACAAGAATTGTGTGTTTGCTGTGACCCTGAAATGGATTAAGTGGGTCTGATAAGAAATGGAGGACTCGACTAATAAAGTCATGTAGTAAATTGACATTATAGACAGAGAGCAAAGGGGGCTTTCTCTATTACAGCGGGCTTCTCCAACGTGCACAATCAACCCGAGTTTATTCAACAGAGAAAGTGACATATCAAGGAAATTATATTCACATTAAAATATTCATGTGTGGTATTCGAACCCGGGCACAAACTGGCAGACATTGAATATCCCAGAGACACACACGTTTTAATTCATTCTGCTCTGCACAACACAATAACAGCGCACCAATCACCAATAATAAGTCCGTCTCTTTCCATTTTGGACGTCCTTCTGCCGCCTCCACTCCTCCCGTCTCAAGCTCCATCCTCTGCCTCCCGACTCCGGCTCCCCGAGTGGAGTGAGGCGGCCTCTTTTATACAGCACCCCATGTGCTCCAGGTGCTCCCCAATTAACATCCAGCAGCACTTCTGGGTGTGGTGGGAGTGCTGGAGCTGCCCAGGCGTCCCCCAGCGGTGGCCACGTCGCTCCACAGGGTTGGGCTCCCCAGGTCCGTGGGCCCCATACAATCCAGGGAGGCTGCCCTGTTGCGTTCCAGTGAAGATACTGCCCTTCTCCCGCTCCTTCCCTTCTCGCAGTGTCGCGGTGGGGAAAGGTCCCTGGACGTCTGTCACACGTGTTGACGCCAAATGTCTAACTACTGAAATGAAGAAATGGAGCTACTCTGATTTGATTTGGAGCCAAACCTGTTTGACTGAGGTGTCAAGCTGAAACATCCATTAATGATATAAAAGTGTAAGTGAATTAAAACAGGCTGCTCATCTCAACTGTGTTCTTGACCGCTGACTAAAATGCCAAATGCATTTTGTGATGCTGACGGGTTTGAACGTTTCTTTGTTTGTTCTTTTACCTCTTAGAGGATCGTGGAATAAAGATCATTCTAAAGCAGAAGAGCATACTTCACGTCTATATTGTGTTAGGCACATCGGGCCGCGTTCAAGACGAGTCTGAAAAATGTGTCATGGATTTGATGAACAAGGTACTCAGTTACTTGGACTTCTGCACAGCTTTTCAATGAACCAGAGTGGAACAAGTCCTCAGCTCATTCACTTGTTTCTAGATCTCTAAGCAGATCAGAGCTTATGAAGTTTCCCTAAAATCTGCAAGTTCATCGTCTGCCTCTGCTACAATAACTGTCGTCGACATTGTGGACACGCGTATGGATGCTGCTCGAGCCACACAAACGTTAGAATTCTGAGTGTAAATCATCAGGTAGTTTTGGGTTTCTTTCAGTAATTTGAAACTGTCTCTGCTGTTGTTACAATGATGAGCACAATTAGTATGCAGCGGCTTATCCACTTGTCAAAAAGATAAGCATCCAAAGGGAGCAGACCCTGAAGGAAGAAGGACAAACAGACCTTTGAAAGGGAAAAATATTGATGGGGGCTTTTAAATCCCTGAGCATGCTAGATGGCACCAGCCTCGATGGTGCCAAGTGGAGAGCCAGCATGGCATGCAGGGAGATGTAGTCTGGCAGAGCAGCCCTGCTGGGGTCACTGGGTGTCTGAAGAGGGCGCTACATTGGAGACAAGCTTCCTGCTGTGATGGACTTCCATATGACCCAGAAGTCCTTCTATCGGCCAATGGCCCGGGCACCAGAACTACTCCCAGGTCCTTGATAAAAGGGGCACCACTCCCTTGGCCAGGCGAGTCAGAGCTGGGAGGAAGAGAGGCAACACTCGACTGGAGGAGAGCAGCGCGTTGGTGAGAGAAACTGTAGTGGAGAATTGAAGTGTGGGGAGAGATAACCTGTGGTCTTGTGCTTTTACAACTGGAAAGGAATTTGATGAATAATAATAATTCATTACATTTATATAGCGGTTCTCTCAGTACTCAAAGCGCTATCCACACAGGGAGGAACCGAACCCACAATCTTCCACAGTCTCCTTACTGCAAAGCAACAGCACTACCACTGCACCACCTGTGAGGACGGTGTGAGGAGAATAAACCAGCCTGTGTTTGAACCCGGGATTGTAATTGTGCGTTCATGTCAGGGTTTGTTGCTCGCTGACGCCCCGCTTTTCATCAGAGATACTAGATTATTTTACTGTCGTATGAATTGAATGTACATACTGTAAGAAAAATCACAGACAAGCTAAAGTGTTAGGGTACCCGCAGGCAAGCCCTGTAAAATGAAAGGAAAACGTGGATTAAAAAATACATTGACGAGGAGAATCGTCTTGACAGACACGAGCCTTCAAGTAATAAAGAAGAGGCCGATGCAGATGGACAGACACTGGAAGTGATGTCACGAGTGGTAAAACAAAACTTTACAACAACCATACAAGCATTATCATGTGGCTTTACCTGGAAAATATTAGGGAAAGAGGTCTTATTTTAGGAGTGTGTTATAGACCACCCAATTCAGACAGTAATTTCAACACACATCTTTTTAGTAATATCAAAAAGGCAAGTTTACAGGGGGATATTATAGTCATGGGGGACTTTAATTAGCCAAATATTAACTGAGATAACCTTACAGATGGAGGAGCACAAGAGCAGGAGTTTTTAGAAGTAATCAGCGACTGTTTGTTAACACAGCATGTTAAAGAGCCAACATGGGGTGAAGCCTGTCTGGATTTAGTATTCTGTAATAATCAGGATAGAATTGAGGGTGTAGAGGTGATTGGACCACTAGGGTCACGTGACCATAATGTCATACAATTCTCAGTATTTTCTAAGAGTACAGATGCAAAGACTAAAATTGTTAAGTTGAACTTTAGTAGGGCTAATTTGAGCAGATGTGACAAAGTCTAAGTAGGATATACTGGGATAAGCTTTTAAATGTGGAGACAGTCGAGGAGCAGTGGAACAGGTTTAAAAATGTAATGCAGGACAGATACATACCTAAATTTGGAATTAATAGGAAACTAAAAAAACTCCACAATGGATTAATAAAGATTTAAAAAAGAAGTTGCAAAGGAAAAAACTGCTGTATAAGGCATATAAGACTAATGACTGCAAAGTGAATTGTAGAGCGTATGAGAACATGAGGGCAACCATTAAGAAGGATATCAGAGAGGCTAAAAGACAGTTGGAGAGGAATAGAGCAGATAAGGCGAAAGAAGCCCCTAAGAGATTATTTCAGTATTTGAGTAGTAAAGAAACAGTCAAGGAGGAGGTCAAGTGCATCAGGAATAGTAAAGGGGAATTAAAAGATACAGACAATGAAATAGCAGATGCCCTAAACTTACATTTTTCTGAGGTGTTCACAAGTGAACAAGTGGATAACCTCAGAGCAGTAACAGGGACTACTAAGGAGGTACTGAGGGATTTGGAAATTGTAGAGGGAGAAGTGCTGCTCAGATTAAATAAGATGAAATCAAACAAATCACCAGGCCCAGATAATATTTATCCTCGTGTTCTTAAGGAGGCTAGTGAGTACAGATATAAACCCTTGACACATATTTTCAGACGTCAGTGCATACTGGAGAAATTCTAAAGGACTGGAAAATGGCAAATATCATCCCATTATATAAAAAGTGTGACAGGGCAGATCAGAGCAACTATAGGCCAGTAAGCTTAACGGGCATCACAGGAAAATTAATGGAAGGAATTATTAAGGATAAGATTGAGCAACACATGGCAAGGACAGGAGTTATTCTGAACAGTCAGCATGGGGTCAGAAGAGGGAGGTCGTGTTTTACTAACATGCTGGAATTCTATGAGGAGGCAACAAAAGGATACGATCAAAGTGGAGCTTATGATATTACTTATCTGGACTTTCAGAAAGCATTTGATAAGGTGCCACATGAGAGGTTGGGCATCACGTTAAAAGAAGTGGGAGTTCAGGGTGATGTTTTTAGATGGGTGCAGAATTGGCTCAGACACAGGAAGCAGAGGGTGATGGTGTGAGGAACCTCATCAGAACTGGTCGATGTTAAGAGTGGTGACCAGCAGGGGTCAGTGATAGGGCTGATGCTATTATTAATACATAGAAATGATTTAGATAGGAATATAAGGAACAAGCTGGTTAAGCTTGAAGATGATACCAAGATAGGTGGATTAGCAGATAATTTGCAATCCGTTATATCATTACAGAAGGACTTGGATAGCAGACAGGCTTGGGCAGATCTGTGGCAGATGAAATTTAATAATAATAACAATAATAATAATAATAATTCTTTGCATTTATATAATGCTTTTCTCACTACTCAAAGTGCTCAATGTCAGTAAATGTAAAGAATTACACATAAGAAGTAAAATTGTGAGGTTTGAATACACAATGGGTGGTCTGAAAATCGAGAGTCCACCTTATGAGAAGGATTTAGGAGTCATAGTGGACTCTAAGCTATCAACTTCCCAACAGTGTTCAGAAGCCATTAAGAAGGCTAACAGAATGTCAGGTTATATAGCGCCTTGATGTGTGGAGCACAAGTCACAGGAGGTTCTGCTCAACCTTTATAACACACTGGTGAGGCCTCATCTGAAGTACTGGGTGCAGTTTTAGTCTCCAGGCTACAAAAAGGACAGAGCGACGAGGCTGATTCCAGGACTACAGGGGTTGAATTATGAGGAAAGATTAAAAGAGCTGAGCCTTTACAGTTTACGCAGAAGAAAATTAAGAGGTGACATGATTGAAGTGTTTAAAATTATGAAGGGAATTAGTACAGTGGATCGAGACTTGTATTTTAAAATGAGTTCATCAAGAACACGGGGACACAGTTGGAAACTTGTTAAGGGTAAATTTCGCACAAACATTAGAAAGTTTTTCTTTACACAAAGAACGATAGACACTTGGAATAAGCTACCAAGTAGTGTGGTAGACAGTAAGACGTTAGGGACTTTCAAAACTCGACTTGATGTTTTTGGAAGAAATAAGTGGATAGGACTGGCGAGCTTTTATGGGCTGAATGGCCTGTTCTCATCTAGAGTGTTCTAATGTTCAAATTAGATCAAGACCAGCCATGAACATCAACACCAGTGGTCTTTTAGTCCTTCACCTGTTTAAGGCCACCACTGCTAGACACCTCTGGTGCATGGAGCTCATGAACCTCTGAATCTTCAGAAGGGCCTGACAAGTTGTATGTCCAGATGTTGAGATCCACGGCATCAAAGGTGGTCAGTGAGGTGAAGGTCAGGAAGGAAACGCAGGCCAGGGCAGGCTGTGCAGACCTCAGAGATTTAAAGACAGTAAGACACACCATTTGAATGAGTGACCTTTAGCACATCTTCCAATGGAGTCGCTTTCTTAAAGTTAAGCGTTCACCTCCAAAAATGCTGATTATTATTAATTAAATACAGTAAAACCTCGATTATTGGTCAGGGGTTGGGACCTAGGCCGTGACGGATAACAGAAAAGCTGGATAACAGAACAGCTACTTTCCAAATGATATACAGTAGATTAGTTTAGCAAATAGTCATATTTATTTACAAAAAACAACAACATATAATATAACAAAATATAATATAGTATTAACAAAATGAATTAATTTACATAATATTGTAATGACCAGCGAAATAAGCAAATACAACCCAGAGGTCCTGGGAACAGAAGCCGTTCTCCCAGTCCCATCACTTACCCAGAATTACGCCCTTTCTGCTCTCGCACAGCACATCACCAGCTGCCTGCACGTCACAATGTATTACCTAAACATAATATAACAGAATTTATAAAGAAAATGACAATGCAGGGGAACATTAATATTAATACTGAATAACATTACCGTCAGTGGAACTCATTTTTGTCTTGTTTTTCAATTTTGTTGTCATCACACTTTATATCGTTCACTGTTGTTGTTTCTACTTCTTAAATTGGAGCAGTACTTGAAGTGCTTTTGCTGTTTCGTGAACATTTAATTATTTCAATTTTATGTAACAATTGGAGAAGAATACTACGTGCTAGAGCAAGGAGCTCGTTCCAATGTGCAGAGCTCGCAGCGTATCGTGCGGCAGTAGTGATAGGCAGACACAAGCGAGCACAAATGTTTGTTACTTGGCCTAACGGTTAATGGAGACTGATGGCTAATCGAGTGATGGATAATCGAGGTTTTACTGTATTATGTTCCCACACACCCACATGCTGTCATAGAGGTTCTTCAATGATCTGTGTAGGCTTTGCTTTTAAAACATTGTAGAGGATTCCAGACTCAATTAAATCCACGGCATTATAGTGCAATAAAGACTTGTCTGAAAGATTTGGTTACTTTTTACTTTCTCATATACGAAGTACAAGGAAAGTGTTATAATGGTGCAAAAATATGATCTGGAGATTGTATTGAATCTCGATATTTTAGACCTCTCTGAGTCTGAAAATAACATTTTTGCCATGTCGGTGTGTGTGTGTGTGTATAAACTCAATAACTTGAGTACGCGTTCACTTAGGTCAACCAACCATACAAGTATTAGGTACAAGACGTAGATTT
>NW_024381608.1:0-94311 GCF_016835505.1 Polypterus senegalus
GGACCAAACTGTCTACCAGTTCCCAGGACCCTTTCCCTCAGCTTTGCTGAGACCAACATTCTGCCATCTCTCACTTATCACCAGGATCATAAAATCAGTCCCTCTTGGCTGGCCTATTCCTTCTTCACTAAAACTGCTGTCATCAGACTTCTACTGAAAAACCCACCCTGGATTCTGAAGTTCTCTCAATTATAGGCCCATCCCCAATCTTCCATTTCTTTCTAAAGTTCTGGAAAAATAGTTGCAACTCAACTTCATGATCAACTCAAACTGAATAATCTGTTTGAAAAGTTTCAGTCTGGTTTCCGCCCTGGCCATAGCACCGAAACAGCCTTGGTCAGGGTCACCAATGATCTTCTGATAACAGCAGATGCTGGTTCCCTTCTTACTCATCCTCCTTGACCTGACAGCTGCTTTTGACACAACAGACCACAACATTCTCCTTCACCGCCTGAAATACACCATTGGACTCTAGGAAATGTTCAAATTGGTTCACATCTTACCTGACCGGCAGAACTGAGCATGTCGTCCTGGGCAGCGCAAATCTCATACCAACGTCACCTGTGGTGTCCCACAGGGCTCTGTTCTAGGCCCCATCCTTTTACCATCTACATGCTCCTCTTGGAAATGTCATTAGCAGACATGGTTGATCTTTTCATTGCTATGCTGATGACACTCAGCTTTACCTCAGGACTACCCCCACCTCTTCTGCCAATATCTACATTGACTACCTGCCTGAAGGAGATAGAAGGCGTGGATGAGGCTCAGTTTTCTTCAGCTAAACAGATCCAAAACAGAAGCCGACTAATGTTTTTAAACGGAATCTAAAAATGCATCTTTTTAGAAAGATATTTTGTTAAAGTATAAATAGATTTTCTTGTTTTATTATTTTTATTTTTACTCTGTAGCACTTTGAGATTTCTAAAATATAAGGGCAATATAAATAAAATTTATTAATTTATTTATTTATTTATTTACATGTGAAAAGCAGAATTAGTGGGAATAAAATAGCACCTATGAAAACAAAAATACTGGTACTGTAAACAATCCTGTATGGAATATTTTCCAACACAAAAAGTGTTAATGGATGATAAAAGCATTTTTACAAACGTGACTAAAAGATCACCTTGAAGAAAATTTAAAAAGGAGAAAAGTATAAATCATATAAAGTATAAGAGCAATACATGATACTGTATCCGTCAAGTTTCTTCCAAAGGTTAGATTAAAAAAAAAGAAAAAACAATTTTAAAAAGAAGCCCAAAGGGAAAGAAAAAGTACCACTGTATACACATACAGTATACACATGTAAAAATCATTGAAAGTTAGCATCAAATAAATTAAAAATCGCCAGTATTTTTCCAAGAACTATATAAAAATCAAAGTAAAAAGGCACCACATGGCCATATCAGTAGTATAGAACGTCACTGTATACATCATCAGATTTTGACAGGTGTATGTCCCGCCCCCTTGGCATTTCAATTTACCCACCTGCTGCCACCTGGTTAATGGGCATTTCCCAGCTCTGATCTCTGCCTGTTGTCGGGTGCGCTGTTTGACCGGCATCACCTTTTGTCAGTCGATGCGCAAGGAAAATGCTCGGCCGATCTTAGCCTTGATGCTAAAACTGGGGCTGATCATCTTTGTGATTCGAGACGGACCTTTGGGAGCCTGTAAGGTGTCATAAAAGGTAAGTCATCAATGGGGAGCAGACATCCTGCTCCTATCTGCTTTGCAGCGCTGGGGTGTGTACAGAGAGTACAGAGAGCGTGATTGACAGACCCAGAGGGAGGATGTACAAAAAACTTTAGAGAGAATCTATTACACACCCAAGGAACCTGGCAGTACAGCCCAAAACACCCCTTGAGCATCCCGTTACCTTGCCCACCTTGTAAAACCATGCCCTTTATAAAGCAAGGCATATGCCAAAAGTGTTTAAAACAATAACTTTCAGAGTGGATGTACAAGGAAAGGTTTAAGAGAGAATCTAGGACACATCCAGGGAAAAAAACCTGGCAGTGCATCCCAAACACACCCATGGGTATAGCGTTACTTTGCCCACCATGTAAAAAACCATGCCCTTTATAAAGCAAGGCATATGGTAGATGCCCAAGTGTTTAAAACAATAACTTTCAGAGTGGATGTTAAAGAAAAAGGTTTAGAGAGAGATCTATTACACACCCAAGGAACCAGGCAGTACAGCCCAAAGCACCCCTTGAGCATCCGTTACCACGCCCACCTTGTAAAACCATGCCCTTTATAAAGCAAGGCATATTTCAGATACCAAAAGTGATTTAAAACAACAAGTTTTATTCAATGATTCAAAAAAAGATGCCAAAGTGTCTTAAAAACAACAAATTTTATTGAAGCAAAATTCCAAACATAGCAAAATAAGATCTGGTCTTCACTTTGAGTTACAAATTGTTTGCTATACATTAAAATTGTTTAAACTATGAATAAAAGCAGGAGAAACAGCCGTAAAATAATCACACAAGCTTAATTGTATACAGATCTGCAATTCACTTGAAAAGAAACAAAACACAAGAAAATGTATACATATAGAATGCATAAATGAAAATTCAAAACCAGGTCCAAACCCATCAGTGAGTCGGTAATACACCTAAAATAAAAATGTTTAAGCCAGCACATACTTTATATATTTATACTTCACTAAATTATGTAAGCCTATTTTCTCTGTTTGGAACAGAGCCGACCACATAAAGCTGGTCTTCACAGGCTGAATCAGTTTTACGATATGCATCAATGGGTATCTCTCCTGCTCAAATTCAGCTATAATATCATCCATATCAATCTTGATAGCTTTCACTTAAAACAAGGAGATTGTACATTTTTAACAAAGCACGCACACAGGACACAAGTCTATCTCTTCTAGCCCTTTTGAGCATAAATAAGCTATGTTTATATGCAATAATTGGTTTAGAGAACCAAATACTACAAATGTGTCCATCTGGTATGTATTTGTTCTCTTGACATTCCGCACATTTTCCCCTAAATGTTCAACAGAGCTAAACACATAAGCCCAGATGACTGAGCGACCAACTGTGGTCATAATGAATCTTTTTCTAGCAGATATAATATAAGGAGAAAACCTTCTATAGGTTGCATTACGTGTCACGCTGGGCAGGGACCTGGTTTTCCTTGTTCTAGCTTCCGAGTCTTGGTTCCTCTGACAACAGAAACAAAACACAAACAGTTAGCCGACAGAAAATACAACACAAACAGGTCTTGTTTAGCATGGATAATGCAATTTGCTTAAGTTTCTGTAAATCGATTTTGGCTTTAAAAAATAACTGTAATGGTGATTAGTGACAAGTTCAAAAGCTGCTGTTCGAATCTTGGGTTTTGTTGCACGTTGCATCTTTTGTATAAGCTGAAAAGTGTTTACTTCAGCAACAAACAGCTTCAGAAAGTTGAGAATATGATTTTTTGTCGGTTTCACAATTCTTAACCCGCACAATGGTTTAAACATAGAAAACACCGTTTGAATTAATCTTTTAATACTGATCTGTCGACAGATGCTGGAAACACAAGGGTGCATCTCCTCAGAATCAGATTCTAGTAAAAGACAACTGTGCCCATCCTGAGATTCGTCACCCAAACGGCATGCTAAACAAGACCCCGTTAATACATCTCTTACACAACTACTGACCACGTAAGCTACAACAGACTTTACACAATGCTTCATTAAAATCAATCCGGCTCTGTGACTGCGATGGCTGGCAGGTGTTTGGGAATATATACACAGGTCTTGAGACTTCAGATTTGAAGTTGAACAAGCTTTTACACCATGTTTAAAGACCTCACCGGCCATCTTAAAGTCAGTCTAATATGGGGAAAAAGAAAAAGTTATATTCCCACACGAAACATACATATTCCTGACGGGATATCAGCACAACATAGAATTCTGGACATTATTTCAGAAGCCAACTGGAGAGCTTTCTCAACATAATCATCATCACTGTTGGAGCAGATATAAGCCACACGTCTTAAAAGACACAAAAACGTACCACGTGTCATTACAGGAATAGTATTCCCTATTGATCTATAGATACATCTAGTTACACGTGAAATAGCGGTTAGGGTTTTTAAATCGGCCCTTCTGTCCGAAAAAAGGAAACACATCACTAAGGCAGGCATTTTTTCAATAAGGCTTTCAATGTCGCAAATTAAATCTTTAACATCTGGTTTTAAATCATCTTTCTTTTTATTGATAAGACCTTTCAAAGTTGCTGAAAGCTGTTCTTTTGTATAATACTTGGGCTCTCCGCATGTAATCTGTCAAGTTAAAATAAAATAAAATCAGAACCTATTTTGTACCGCCATTCAAATAGACTTAACAGAAATGTTCTTAAAGTCCAGACTCACCATGTCCAAGGTCGTGCTGTCTAGGCCAGGTGTGTCCGTCTTTGTCTTGTCAAAAGTCGTGCTGCATCCAGCAGCTGCTTCAGTCTTTTTCGCGGGGTGGCGAGTTTCTGTTTTTGGCACCTCCTTTAAAGAAAAAAGTAAAATAGGTGTGAAAAGTCAAGGAAAAAAAAAAAAGGCAATACACCTGTGAAAGCCAACAACATTTATAAAAGGCATACATTCAAAATTACCTGATTAGGCTTATCTGCTTCACCTCCACATTCTACAGACTGGTATTCTTCTATAATGATGACATCGTCATCTGCTTTATGGGCTGGTTTCATTGTTGCAGAATCCATGTCTTGCTTCTTAAAACAAAACAGATGATGGTGTGTCGCCGAGATGGATAGATAGACAGATAGATACCTTATTAATGACAGATAAATAATTTATTAATTCCCAGACAGACAGATAGATACTTTATTAACCCCCCCAGACAGATAAATTTATTAATCCCCAGACAGACAGATAGATAAATAATTTATTAATTCCCAGACAGACAGATAGATACTTTATTAACCCCCCCAGACGGATAAATAATTTATTAATCCCCAGACAGACAGAAAAATACTTTATTAATCCCCAGCAAGAACTCTTGACGGGCCAAGCAACACAGGTAAGATGGGAACATTAAGCTCCGATGCTGCGATGGACCAGAGAGAACGCTCGACTGGCCAAGCGACACAGGGACACGGCTAAGCTGGAGTCAGCAAGCTCCGGGTGGACCAGCAAGAACGCTTGACTGGCCAAGCAACACAGGGACCAGCAAGAACGCTTGACTGGCCAGGCAACACTGGGACCAGCAAGAACGCTTGACTGGCCAGGCAACACAGGGACCAGCAAGAACGCTTGACTGGCCAGGCAACACAGGGAGAAGGGTAAGCGTAGCCGATTAAAACCTTGCAAAAGTGGTGGACTCAGCCAGCCTACTTCAGCTCGGTCAAAAGAAATGTTAGCTGTAAAACAAGCGCCGGGGTCTCCTTCTGACCTTAATAGCGGCGGACAATGCCAGCCTGCTAGGTATCAGTCATAGGGAGATGGCCACCAACCGGTTAAAACCTTGCAAAAGTGGTGGACTCAGCCAGCCTACTTCAGCTCGGTCAAAAGAAATGTTAGCTGTAAAACAAGCGCCGGGGTCTCCTTCTGACCTTAATAGCGGGGACAATGCCAGCCTGCTAGGTATCAGTCATAGGGAGATGACCAACAGCGCATACCACAACATACCCGATTCTTGTTATGGAGGAGGCCTGAGGCTTTGAGTCCAATTACCCGTCTTTAAATATGCATTTGGGCGAAGCTTTTACAACGTTAGGGCCAATCAAAACGTTTAAAGATAAGATTTTTTTTAGATAACCCGCCAACATATTTTAACCAATCAACAAACACCGGCCTCATGTTGAACTATCCAATGGAATTACACCATGCTGATTGGACGCGCTGAGTGCACTGAGCGTCACATGTTCATAACAGCCAATCAGGAAGCAGAAAGGTCCGGGCTGTGAAGCGTCTAGGCGTGAAAAAACAACATGGCGCTACTGTCAAATGTATGAACTATGTTAATGGAAAAAAAAAAATGTATCAGCATATGAATTAAACAGTAACAGATAAAAATATCGTAACACATACAATGATGGCACGGGTATTCGGGCGGTCGTTTTTCTAAGCCAAGGAAATCGGGGTTCGCGTCCCGGCAGACAACAAAAGTAAGCCATGTACTTTTAAATTCTGTATATTAGCATAATTATGCATTACGGTGTTTTATTACATCATAGACCCATAAATGAAAAGGTAAAATGGAATGATCTTGTTGTTATTCTTAATACGCCATTTAATGTATGATACGCCTAGAAGTTGGACACGCCGGGCAGATGGTCTTGTAAATAAATAAAAATCCGGTAAAAGCGTTAACATTTATGTATATATAGTCATGAATGTGTGTACACGTTTATTTAGCCTTTTTATTCCTGGCATGATTAGCTTGTACCTTAAAAAGAAGAAAAAAACATTATTTTGGTGCATATCAACCATTTTATTAATTAACTAGGATATATTAAGAAGTAAAATGTGTATATTTATCATGATTGTGCATTACGATGTCATTCAATTATAACCCCAATAAAAAAAAATAAAAAAATAAAAAAAAATGAAAAAAGGTAAATGGACTTCTAGGTTTCTTTACAAATTTTACAACAGTTGCAACTCGTTGATAAGACGCGTGTACTAACACCGGGCCTAGTTGGAACATTCTAGATGTACCCTATTACATAAAATGAAATAATAAAATTCATTGGAAAATACGTTTCACCGTCTGTCTATAACTGATAACGGTTGAACATTCCAGAGTATTACATAAAATAAATGATGCAATTTAATTGTAGCATCTGTTTTACAGTTATATTTTACCGTGTGTCCATAAACGATAATGTTTTAATTATGTCATGTTAGATGGTTATCTGTCTATTATATATATAATCGACTTGACGGAATTACACATTAAAATATTTTAATGTATTCTGCATTTCCTGAAGCGTTATGGCTCGCTTCTTGGATTCGGATGAATTTGATGCACACTTTTCAGATCGACATAGAATTACTACAAACGCCGGTAAGATATATATATATATATATATATATATATGTAATTAGTGAAAAAAAAAAAAATAAATAAATAATAATTCCATTGATTTACTCCCTAATGGCTATAAGGATGTTTGTATGTACCATGTTAAATTTTTAAAATACAACCACTACCTTATTATTATTATTATTATTATTATTATTAACATTATTATTTAACAATGATTTTCATTCAGCACGTGTGAAATTGCTTGAATCTCGATTAACGACGGCCTCACCGAGAAAGAGCACCAAAAAGTCAACAAGACGCATTTCAACTACCCTAATAGGAACTGTGACGCCGGCAGACTACAGGTATGAAAATAAAAAGAAAAAACGTTTGATGTTTAACGAATTATTTAGTTATTAGTACCAATATGGCTGCTCTATTTTGTATGCTTGCATTCACATAACAAGTAAAAGCGGGCTGTAATCTGTAAACCCAGTTGTCCATGCATAGCGCTTACAAAACCCTAGTGTTAGCCATGTGCATTGCATTGGCGAGTGCCCCAAGGCTTGCCAATGTGTGCAAACCGGTGATAAGATTTTGGCGGACAACACCCTAACGTGCCGCGTTGACCCCTTGCTTGTCTCTCACAAAGCCTACCGATAAGAGCTTTCCACCCCAAAGGCCTCAGAAATAGCGACACACGCCCAACCTTTTTTTCTAACCCATTTGACCATTTCTGAGGCCTTTGGGGATCGGCGTGTTTAATTAATGGATTATGTAATATTATTTATATGATATAGCTATTAAGATTGTAGTTAATTTAATTTTTTTTTCAGATATTGGGCAATCAGTTGGTAGCATTTCCAAAGGAAAGAAAACAGAGAAAGCAACAGTGAAGTCTGGGAAGCAAACCATTCATTCACATGATAAAGTTGATAACCCTGTGTATCATTTAATCGAGAAATGGTTGATGTGTGCTATAAGAATTATTAATTCATTTAGCAACAGACATAAAGGTGTACAGTTTTATCAAACTTTATCGAGGATATATTATGTCCTCATAGTGATATTTTAAAAAAATATCTTCTGACGTCTATTTGGGCCATTTATGACTCTGACCACATTCCAGCACAGGAACTTGAAACAGCTTTCCAAAGATTGTATAGGCTGGAAAGCTTGATCTTAAAAGATTGTACAAGTCTGGGTGTCGGTTCAGGTACAAAATCTATATGACTAAGGCATTATAAAATGAAACCTCATAACACGCTTTTAAATACGATCAGAAAGATTAAAAGAAATACAAACTTTTGGCCAATAAGCGGAAAAGGCGACTGCAGTGTTGCCGTAGACCCAGAATTCATCGGGCAAAAGATCAAAGTGATTGTTCTCTTAATGCACATGTAGAAATTGTAAGGGAATCTGAAAGACGGATGAAAAGATTTAGGGCTACAGAGCATAACTATGAATTCCGTTTTATCAATTTGGATAGAATTAAGTCATATACGCATGCCATAAACATTGTACATCAAGGTATTCAGGATATTTTAGACACATTATCCCCAAATATTGCGCCATGTGATTTTGTTCAATTGCGACTCATTTCTCCGAGTTTGCAAAACAATCTTTATTCTCAAAAAGAATCTAGACAGCTTTGACGCCAGAAGCTTTTAAATTATGTGTCTCAGATGCTGCAAAGTAATACTGAGATAATTACAGATTCCTCTCTGCGGTTTGTAGTAACCATTGTGAAAAACATGCAGGGTGGAGCAAGACTTAGAATCAACACATTGCTCTTCAGTAAAATTATTAATACTAAACGACGTCTATTAGTGGATTTCTCACATCGGGGTAATTTATGTTTTGCAGGCGCTGTCATCCGCTTACTCAGCCAGAAAGACAGACCGGATAGTGACATTCTGCAAAAAGCTAGACAAATGCATATGCAATTGGGGTTTTCGGAAGATAAGAAAATATCATTATCAGATGTAGAAAAATTTGAGCGTCTATTAAATGTTTCTATAAAGGTGCTATACATGCATGAGAGTGCATGGAAATACTTCACAACGGGTCCTACGCCGACCGATAATAAAGTGATTTTTCTTCTGTTACACAGCGATCACTTTTTTGGGATTTTAGATGTGAAGAAATTTATCGGGCTAATTATTTTTGTGAAATTTGTCATGCCGCATATTCTCACAAAGATCGCCATGTTTGTGCCAATACTTGCAGGGCCTGCCTAGATGCTTCTTGCATTGAAGTAACAGGCTGCTTAACTAGATGTCCGATATGCAAAATCATCTGTCAATCAAACGACTGCCTCGGTAAACACCAAAATAAACCGCGAGCGGAAAGAATACTGTGTTAGTTGTCAGTGCTACACGCCCTTACCCACGTTTGCAAACCGAGGTTATGTCCAAATTGTAAAGAAGCTATCACCAGCTGCGACAGTCACTTATGTTATATGCAACCGTTATTAAAGACTCCGGTATCAAAAAAATATATATTTTATGATTTTGAATGCAAGCAAGAAAAGGAATCCATGAACCGAATTACATATATGCATTACACATGGATGGTAACAGAAGCTGGGAGTTTGCCGGAAACGATTGTGTTGAAAGATTTATCTCTACGTTTATAGATAAAAGTTTAAGAATTACACTTTTATTGCACACAATGCAAAATCCTATGACAGTTATTTTGTAATTAGTCAATTAATAAAAGAAAAAATGAAAATGGATTTGTTAACGATCGGTGGAAAAATCATGTCGATATCAGTGAAAGTTTTAAACATCAGATTCATAGACTCTTTGAACTTTCTAGCATCAAAATTGTGTAAATTACCACAGGCTTTGGGTTTTAAAGGGTCGAAAGGTTATTTTCCTCATTTTTTTAACACTGCAGAAAACCAAAATTATGTTGGGCCTAGACCGGCTGTAGAATTTTATGGTGTAGAAAGTATGATGCCAGACGAGAAGAAAGATTTTCTTTTATGGTATTCTAAACACAAGAATGACGTATTTGATTTTCAAAAGGAATTAAAATGTACTGCCGTTTAGATGTTGAAATTCTAAGGTCGGCGTGTATCTTGTTCAGGCAAGAGGTTATGGAGATCACCAAAACGACACGTATTGATTTAAACGAGCAGTTTCAGGCCAAATACAACATATTATCTATTGATCCTTTTCAATATGTTACTCTAGCGAGCGTCTGTATGGCAATGTTTAGACTTAAATTTTTGCGTGAGCAAACCATAGCTTTGCCTTTACAAGACAGTTATCACCGAAAACAAAAGAGGTACTCTACTCCATCCATTCAATGGCTCATGTATATAGAGGCCGAAGATAAAATAGATATTCGGCATGCGTTAAAACCTGGAGGTGAAATGCGTATTGGAAAATATTATCTAGACGGGTATGCAGAAAATAATGGTATAAAGATGGCTTTTGAATTTAACGGATGCTTTTACCATGGTTGTAATATCTGTTACAGTGAAAAATCATGGAATAGTGTTACAAACACGACATTGGTTGGCTTTATTCTAAAACTATGGAAAAAGTTAACTACTTAAAATGCAGGGGTTTCAGGTGCATCAAATCTGGGAACATAATTGGCGTCTGGTTCGTGAAAACATCCGTGTGCAGAATTTTCTGAAAACAGCACGTCTGCCTCAGATTTTGAATCCCAGGGAATCTCTCTTCGGTAGAACAAATGCATCACGCTTATACTACAAGGTGGGCGTTGGTGAAAAAATCCATTACTATGATTTTACGAGTTTATATCCTTATGTGAATAAAACCAAAAGATATCCAATCGGTCATCCAAAAATTATTTATAAGGATTTTGAACCATTAGAAACGTATTTCGGATTAGCCTGGGTTAGGGTGTACCCACCCAGAAATCTTCTATTCCCTGTTTTGCCATGCAAAATAAACAAAAAGCTGTACTTTACACTTTGTCAAACTTGTGCTGTAACACAACAGCAGACACCCTGCACACACACTCACGAGGAGAGAGCGCTTACGGTTGCTGGACAACACCGGAATTGCTTGCAGCCATTCAGCAGGGATACAAAATTGAAAGCATATATGAGATATGGCATTTTGAGCAAAGTTCTACTGAACTTTTCTCAGAGTATATTAATGCCCATTTAAAAGCTAAGCAAGAATCTTCAGGTTATCCTGAGAGCTGTCTAAACACAGAACAGTGTAAACAGTATGTATCCATGTTTTATGAAAAGGAAGGTGTACAATTAAGCGAGCACCTTATTAAAAAATCCGGCCAGAAGACAAATTGCAAAACTTTTTTTAAATTCCTTATGGGGTAAGTTTGCACAAAGACCTAATTTGCCACATACATCTTTAGTTACGGATCCAGAACAACTGTTTGAATTATTGTTTGCCCCAAATTATGAGGTATCTACTTGTGATTTTATTGATGATGAATGTGCCTGTGTGACTTGGACATACGATAAAGATCGTTACAGCACACCGGCCAATGTAAACATTTTATTGCTAGTTTTACTACAGCTTATGCAAGATTAGAATTGTATAATCTTTTAAACAAACTGAACGAAAGAATACTATACTATGACACGGATTCAATTCTTTATATTTCCAGAGCAAACGAATGGGACCCAGAAATTGGATGCTATTTAGGAGAATTGACGAGGTACCAGCGAATGAATACATCACTGAATTTATAAGCACGGGTCCAAAAGTTATGGTTATAAGCTATCCAACGGTGAAACCTGTCTAAAAGTTAAAGGTATAACATTAAATGTTAAGAACTGTGAAAAGGTTAATTTTCAAAGCTTAAAAGAACTGCTATTTGACTATGCAGAAAATAAAAAACTGTCTTCAGAACATAAAAATATCAAAGTTGAAGATTTTGGTATTGTCGGGTAAAACGCAGCTGGCATATAGAAACCAGAAAAATAAAAAACACAAAAGTTGTATATGACAAGCGTATTAACAAAAATTTCACCTCATTACCTTTTGGCTATTGATTCTGAGATAAATACATAATTAGTAATGGACGTTCGTTTACAACACCCATTTTCCTGTATCTTAAGTGGGCGAGTAACTGCGGAAAATCTTATTTTGTGAAAACATTACTAGAATCGGGGACTAAAATGATGTCTCACCAACCACAAAATATCCTGTATTGTTATTCCGTTTGGCAACCTCTCTATACAGAATTGATGAAAAAATTCAGACACATAAATTTTATAGAAGGTCTCCCTGACTCCCTAAATGATGATGTGTTGTTGCCCCGTGATAAAATAAACTTAGTTGTCGTGGATGATCTCATGCAATCGGCCTGTAAAAGTAATGAGTTGGAATTGGCATTCACAAAGTATGTTCATCATAGAAATCTGAGCGTAATCTATATTGTTCAGAATCTTTTTGCCAGGAAAACAGAACCGAACAATTACTTTAAATGCTAAATACATTGTTTTGTTTAAGAATCCGAGAGACAGACAACAAATATCAATATTGGCCCGTCAAATGTACCCCACAAGGTGGCGCTACTTTCTCGAAGCTTATGAGGATGCCACTAAGTCAGCCTTTGGGTTCCTACTGGTCGATTTAAATACTAATACTCCAGATGACTTTCGTCTCAGAGCATCCACATACCCATCGCAGCCCAGTGGCTTACGTGTTTAAAAAGCCCAAGGGTAAAAAAATGTGATTTTAGTGGCCCCGACGTCATTTGGTAAAAGACGTCATCCTGATCAACATGTCGTCCAGGATTAAACGAAATTTACAGCTCATGCGATTGCTTATAAAGGCAAAACCAAAACAGAGAAAGTCCATTTTGTGTGCAGCTTCTGACGATTTAATTCTGGCTATTTGTGAAATTGCACTCAATGCAATTAAGGGTAGCTTACCTTTAAATTCCAGACAGATTGGCATTCTTAAAAAGAAACGCATTGTTATAAAAAATCTGAGCAATAAAAAAGTTACTATTAAACGAAAGAAACGTATTATAAATCAGTCTGGTGGATTTATCGGTCAACTACTCGGCATAGCAATCCCTTTACTCACCGGTCTAATTTCGAATCGGTAAATGGAGTACACTGAGAAAATGTATCTTGTACCAGAACAGCAACTGGGGCAAGTCCAAACACCTGTCGGTGGAGAAACAGATATGACAAAAAATACTATGCAAACTCTTGACCATGAAATGAGGAGTATTTTACAAAATAGCGCCCTATCACCACATGAAAAAGTGGAACTGTATTTTCATACTTTGCAGCGTTATCTGAGTCTATTGAGACAACGGGAATCACAGAAGTCTACATTGACTCTATTTCTACCAGAAACTGAAGCGCCATCCCAGACCACAGCGTTGCACCCGACCAATGACACGGGTGATATTGTCATAAGAGACGTTTTGGAATCCGTCTCTCAGAGACACCGGAAAAATACGGAAATGCTAATTCGGAAAATGACCCAAAACCCGTCCACAACGGCCTGGAATGAAAGAGGGGAATTTTTATATAAAGGCACACCTGTTATTGGCACAAATATGGTTGATCTGATCAAGTTTGCTACGCAAACACATACATTAAACAAGAGTGGAAAACCAAAAGGTTGGGATTTATTCTTTAACGCTATGGCTGAAATTAACGTGCCCGGGTCCATTTTTCCGAACATGGGCGTTCGGGCTTTATTTCAAGAGATTAAAAGTGATACAAAGCCGATTCAAACAACCAGTAAACAGCTTGGCCTGCCTGCATCACGTGATTTTCCATCAACGCTCGACCAGGCCTCCAGCTATACCCCTGAAACACCCAGATTATCTAGACAGATAAGAAAACGGACAGTCTTTAGAAAAGGTCAACTATTTAAAAAACACAGCTGGCTAACCGTATGAATAAAAGTATTTTAAAAATAAATGTAGAAAATAGTGTTTTAATATGGCTGTTTATTATTGTGTATTATGACCATTATTAGTATTTTAATTTTAGATCATTTTGTTTAATTGTGTCAAAACTCTGAAAATACTTTTATATCACTGTATTAATGATTAGAAAATTAAGGAAGCAACTTCTTTAATGTACAGTGTTTTATTATTGTGTATTATGACTATTATTATTATTTTCATTTAGATTTGTTTGATTGTATCATTTCTTTTGTTTGATTGTATCATGACTCTGTTAATTCTGTGAAAATACTTTACATCATGTGTTATTACTGTGTGAACATTTAAAAAATAATAATAAAATAAAATATAAACATACAAACCCTTTTAATTTTTATCTGTCTGATTATTGGATTATTCACTATAATAACCACAGACACTTTTATGTTGGTTAATAGTTCATTTATTTTATTTTATTTTTAAACAAAGGGAATACACATAATTGTAACATTTTTTTTTCTGCATACAATATTCTGCATATATAATTCAGCAAAAGCAAACACATGACTGACTTATTTCTGATTTCTGGGTAAACATGTCCAGTTTCATATTTTCAGTTTGTCCCCTTTTATTTGATGAAAATATCTAACAACCATCTGGTCATTTAGATGAACATCTCCTGGATACAAGGCCGATATCTGGTTTATGGTAAGTCCTTTGCTTTTTTGATTCAAATAGAAAATACAATGGTGACCACAGGTGGTGGAGAAAAACTCCTGTAACTGAATACGGTTATAAGTAATGCAGTTAGCATTAATCTTCAAAAATTTCATAATAACTTGGGAAATATTTCAGAATCTGGGGAAATCCATACGAGTCAAAAATTCAGCTTTTCCATGATCCGCAAGGTAAATGGCAATCCAATGCTTTCGGGTTTATCATGGGGATCTGTGTTTACGACCATAAACAGAGGTCTAGCAGCCAACTTCTCCTTGGGCAGTTGATCTGAAGGGAATACATCCAGAAAATGGCTGCGTGTCAGTGCCCCAGATACAAGGGTGGTCCTGAGCTGCTCGGTGTCCAGAGGCTGCATGTCTGAACATGTCTATGGCTTAACTGTAGTCATAAATGACTTGCCGACGCATGTTAATTTCAATGATGTTATCAAAAACCGCATACACAATCATATTCACTGTATCTTGCAGCGGTTCGCAAATCTTATTTCACTCCTGAGGTTGCCTGTTTTGATGAGTGAATAGTGTCCTGTTGATTCCATATCAGGGCTTAGGTTGAATGCAAAAAGTGAATAGCCTTTAGCAAACTCTTCACGATCGACTAACAGGGCCTTATCTTTCATCCTCTTGTCTGCAGTTTCCACCAGTTGAAAATATTCTCTGACACAGTGACCATTAGCAAAATCAGGCTGCAGAGGCTTGCTAGGTATCTGCTCTCCATCCAGGTAAAGAGCCATGAAGTTAATGTTGTTATGTTTAAAATTAAAGGGGTTGTGTGTAAAGTTGCCACTGAAAGCTGCATTGTCACAAATCCCAAAACAACCAATTTTGGCAGCTGTCCCAGAAACAGATTTTCCTGGTTGCAGACACGACTACCAGTAGGTATGCTGAACACCTTCATTTGAACCCGGTCGATTGGGTATTTTGCGTTGCTGGTCATCAAGGCCTCTGCATGACCCAGTCTGACTCCAGGGTTGACTTGAACTCTTTTCACAAACAATGATGCTGATAATATGGTGACCTTAAATTGATCACCATTGCTCATCAGACAAAAGTCATCCTTATTCCGTACCAACTTTATTTTCACATCAACCCCATTAATTAATAATTTCTCTTGAAAGAACAGATCTGCATGGATGTGCCATAATAAATCAATCCTGCGGCTTCTGGTCAAAGTAAGCAGCCCTTTTATTGAACCCCAAATTTGGGCCATCCAGAGCAGTGACTTCGTGGTGACCGGGTGTGTCTTTATAGAACAGTCCAGCTGAAAATTGTGTTTTCAGGGTCTCGTCTCCGTAATTTAGTACGGTTTCGATAAAAGCTCGATATGGGTAACAGTTATTGCTCTGGCTAATCAGTCTGTCCCCACGGTGATGTCCACCTGACTGAACAAAGAAGCAATCGGTAGTTTACAAGGGCAACACGTGAATCGGCCGCCAGAGTTGTTCCATCATTTTTATGTATTTTACAGCTTAAGAAGAGGAGTGTGTTGTTGAGGTCCAGGTATTGATCATTTCCGGCAATCGAAAACTCAAGTGGAGCACTTTCTGACAATGCTGTGAGAGGCGCACTTCGGCATAGTAGCTTTTTTCAATGCTGGTTTGTGTTGGCGACAGTTGAAATACGTCCAGTTCCGATTTTGCACATTCATCTGACGCACAGTGTACAAAAGCCATGTTTAGAATATATCACCAGAATTTTGCTTAGTTCTGGATCTTCTCTTGGTTGACTTTCTTTTTCTTTCGGCAGAGTGTCGAGCTTTTTTCCCATTTGCTCTCTTCCTGAGTCGTGCAGGTGGCCCGAGCAGTGCTAGATGGGGTGTGTCTCTTTATAACAATCATACCAGAACCTTCTTGTTGGGGTGTTGCAACTTTATTCATTACAGCACCTGCCACGTGACTCATGACATCATTAGCAATGCTTTTCGCTGCAGACTTGACATGAGGTTTAGCAATTTCTAGCCCACGCCTAAACAGAGGCACTGCTTTTCTGAAGAGAGCTTTAAAAATACCACCAATACCACCACCGTACTGGACGGAAGACCATGAAACCCTGGTAGACCATTGCCAGCTTGTGTCTTGTAATAAGATGCGTAGGTGCGTGGATCTCCATAGTTTTTTGTTACAAGCATGTTTAAAAATTGATAGATCTTGCTGGACGAAAATGCAACTTGATTATTACTTTACCATACTGGAACGGAACTGGTTTATTCTGGTCCGTCTTAATTTCAATCCTTATAGTATTGAAGCTTTGCACGGCGAGAGGTATGTAGTGTGGCTTTTCAAAAAATATGGTGACATTTGCACCGTCTTCACCTTTTATGTTTACACATCTCAGTAATGGCGCATGCGTATCTCCAACAAGTTGTGGTTCGATAATATCTGTATACACAAACATGGTGGAAAAACCACCTGTGATATCAGCCGAGTTAGGTGACTTGTAAGACGGCTTATCATGATCAAACCCGAGAATGTAAGACAGCTCCCCAGACACTTGAAGCAAAATGCCTTTATCACCCATCAGGCGAACGGTTCTACTGGCTGGATTGTATTTAAGTATTGTCTTAGGTGATGACGGGTTGGTATTAATGACATGATTCATTTCCGACAACAATGCTTCTATATTCCTGAAATAACCTTTGTTTAAAGTGTATGTCCATTTTGTTGATCTTGTTTCCTCATTCATTAGTGTAAATTGTGTTGGCTGAGTGATGGAATTGAACGTTTTTGGGTAAGTCAGTTCCACCAATGCCACTTCCCAGTCTCTGGACAGTTCTATTGTCTTGGCTAGCTGCACGGTGAATGATGCTATCGTGTTCTTGGGAAAAGTCCTGGCCGATGAATTACTAGGCAGTGTCACATAAAATCCATTTCTGACTTTAGACATTTTTTTTTTTTCTTGCTTTCTCAACTCCTTATGTCTTTCACTTCTGAAGCCTTGACCCAACTGTTAAATTTCTTGTCCCAGCCAAGCCATTTTACCAATACATGCTTATTTCTACCACCACGAGTGGCTAGAATTTTCTGGATGCGGTACACCTGATTAGCATCGGGTTTATTTTTGTAACTCTTCTGCATAAAACGTCCCTTGAATTTCATCACCTGTAATCTTTTAGTTTATAGACAGGTTTGATCCGTTTAAAACAGTCCAAGATAATAAATATCTCATCTGTAAACGACTGCTCATAGCCTTTTTCGAATACACCTTTTAATTTTGAAGCGGACATGATCACCTATTTTGAAAGTGCACGGAGTAGATTTTCTTTGCCCGGTCCTACCATAGACTGTTTTCCAAACACTCAGAGCATTTTCGAGTCACATCTACAGGTCTTGTTTTAATCGTGGTGTGAAAACTGTGGTTATAACTCTGGAGAAAGTCTGACAGGACATCTATATACCGAAAAGTATTGGCATATGTAAAATATTTCCACATTTTGGACTTTAAGGTTCTATTGAACCGTTCTACTATGCTGGCCTTTACATCGCTGTTTGTGACAAAATGTACAATATTGTTCTGTCTTAGAAGTTTTGCACCAATGTGTTATGAAATTCTTTGCCTTGGTCTGTCTGTAGCTTCTTAGGAACTCGGCCCTCTCTAAAGATCAAACTAAAACCCCGAGAAACTTCTTTCCCTGTCTTGGCCTTTAATGGTACAGCCCAAGCATATTTTGAGAGCACATCGATACAGGTAAGGATAAATTTATGATTATCATTGAATTTTGAGTAATAACACATCTCTACCAAATCTGCTTGCCATTGGTCATCAATCGTTGAAACAATTGTTCTGTTTCTCTTGAACCTGCGCCGTGCTGGTTTGTGCACACTGTAGGTATATTGGCTATTCATCCACTCCAATACGTTTTTAAGCAACATTTTTCCGACGACTTGATGCATTTCTCAACAAGCTGTTAACACCACCAAAACTGCCAGGTTCCTTGGGTGTGTAATAAATTCTCTCTAAAGTTTTCTTGTACATCCTCTTGCCGGGGTCCGTCAATCACGCTCTCTCTACTCTCTGTACACACCCCGCTGCATAGAGATAGGAGCAGGATGTCTGCTCCGCCCCATTGATGACTTACCTTTTATGACACCTTACAGGCTCCCAAAGGTCCGTCTCGGATCACAAAGATGATCAGCCCCCCAGTTTTAGCATCAAGGCTAAGATCGGCCGACCATTTTCCTTGCGCACGACTGACAAAGGTCCGATGCCGGTCAAACAGCGCACCCGACAACAGGCAGAGATCAGACCGCGGGGGGAAATGCCCATTAACCAGGTGGCAGCAGGTGGGTACCGGAAATGCCAAGGGGGCGGGACATACACCTGTCAAAATCTGATGATGTATAATAGTGACGCCCCTATACTACTACTCATATCTTTAAGGATTTTTTAAAAGAAGCAGGTTGTCTCAAGTACTAATATAGGTGCTTTGAAGGCATAAACTACCTGGATTCTTTTTAAGCATTTTCCATGTAATACACAAAGCATCTATTGCGATAGCCTTGTCTGTCTTTCTGTCTGGCTGTTTGCATAAAACAATTCAACATCATGTAGACCAATTTTGTTGAACATTTGTCACA
Organism: Polypterus senegalus; assembly: GCF_016835505.1. Taxonomy (NCBI): domain Eukaryota; kingdom Metazoa; phylum Chordata; class Cladistia; order Polypteriformes; family Polypteridae; genus Polypterus; species Polypterus senegalus. The sequence goes on from NW_024381608.1 coordinate 19,167, forward strand.
TTTATTCTTCTAGGAATTTGTTGATTCAGTTAAATTTTTCATTGTGATATCTTGAACAGAACACACTGTACACAATTTTAAAAATTTTTTATAAAGCATTGTTGAAATTGCAAACTAATTTACCTTAAAACAAAGAAACATTCTATGCAACCTCAACTACAATTTAATTTACTGTTTCTATTTCATCTTGATGGTGGTTACACCAATTTGTATACTTTTTGGATTTTCTATATTCTTCACCTTCAATAGATACTGCTGACTGCTAACAGATCCCCAATACAAGTTAATAAAACACCAGCATACTGAATGTGGGTAGAAACTTAAAGTTAAATGATCATATTAACAGTAAAAGTATGAAATGCAAACGAGGAAAACAAAGGGCTATCTAGATAAGAATAGAGAACCCAGTGCCGTGTATGCCATTGTCCACTTTACAATAAACTAACTTCCCAGCTCCATTATAAACTCATTTAATAATTCACTATATTGCTTTAATTTACTAGAAGGGGCCAAAAGTCAAGGTGACAGGGACAGCCAATTTTTCATGCTATTCCTCTCGATAAATAACTGAAAAATATCAAAATGCATACATCTTCACAATGTATTTAAAATGGTGTGTACGAAACTCGAACTGGGAAAGCTTCATTAAACACTTGTGTTAAATTTGAAAAGTATCAAGAGAACAACCAAAAAGCAGACAAAAATAGACTGTTCTGCCATTTATTTATTTCCATTTCAAGCACTATGTTGAGTCATATGTGTCATCCTGTAATTTACCATTAGAGTACCACATTCCCCTGATATCCATAATGGTCACTTTCTGTAATAACATTTGGCTTTCACTTCTGTTATTCCCTAACATTTGTCATAATTGAATAACTTTTCACAAATTGAAAGTTGTTGCTGTCTGCGAGTAAGCTTTATATAAGTGTTTATGTGTGTGAGTGTTTAATGGAGAGTAATCCCTGCGATGGACTAGAGTCTTGTCCAAGCCTGTTTGGCACCCACAACCCAGAAATGGATCAAAAGGTTCTAGAACCTACCAATTAACTCAGTCCATTGAAGGCTACAGCTCTTGAACACACCCTATGTTGATGTTATGCCTTGCATACATATCCTAACTTCCTAAGTTGTGTGTGTGTATATATATATAAATATAGGATTTAAAGAAATAAATAAAAGTTATTAATTCATAAATGTATTCCAGTAGTGACGTTGTGTAGTGAAGGTACTTGAACACTGGGAATAAGCAAATTTATACAAAACACAAGGAAAGCAACAAAGGAGATCTCAATAGGTTAAAAATGTCATTCTAACTCCAACTCCCCATCCGATGAAAAAAAATAAAATCTACATTTTTTTGGGGAAACAATGTTCCTATGATAGCCTGCTTTGATACAGCGAAAACTCCTTCCAAACAATTTTGTTAAATGCTTTTGAAAAGATAGCCACACAAGTTGAGAAAAACAAAGATAATGACATAGTTGGAAATATACAACAACAACAACAACAACATTTATTTATATAGAACATTTTCATACAAAAGTAGCTCAAAGTGCTTTACATAATGAAGAAAAGAAAAAATAAAAGACAAAATAAGAAATTAAAATAAGACAACATTAGTTAACATAGAAAAGGAGTAAGGTCCGATGGCCAGGGTGGACAGAAAAAACAGAAAAAAACTCCAGATGGCTGGAGAAAAAAATAAAATCTGCAGGGGTTCCAGGCCACAGGACTGCCCAGTCCCCTCTGGGCATTCTGCCTAACATAAATGAAATAGTCCTCTTTGTAGTTAGGGTTCTCACAAAGTCACTTGATGTTGATGGTCATACAGACTTCTGGCTTTTAATCCATCCATCATTGTTGGAACATCACGGTACTTTGAGTAGACGGTGGTGGCACAAGCCACCACCAAAAGGATACCTCAAAAGGAAACAGAAGAGAGAGTAGAGGTTTGTATGGATTTTAGAGCCACCATGAATAGTTATTATAATGAGTTGGATATACAGAGTATCAGGAATTTGATTACAGTGAAATTGTGAGAAGGTCATGTTAAAATAATGTGTTTTTAGCAGTTTTTTAAAGTGCTCCACTTTATTGGCAGGCTATTCCAGATTTTAGGTGCATAACAGCAGAAGGCCGCCTCACCACTTTTAAGTTTTGTTCTTGGAATTCTATGGAGACACTCATTTGAGGATCTGAGGTTACGATTTGAAATATAGGGTGTCAGACATTCCGATATATAAGATGGGGCGAGATTATTTAAAGCTTTATAAACCATAAGCAGAATTTTTAAGTCAATCCTGAATGACACAGGTAACCAGTGTAGTGACATCAAAACTGGAGAAATGTGCTCAGATTTTCTTTTCCTAGTTAGGATTCTAGCAGCTGCATTCTGCACTAGTTGCAAACGATTTATGTCTTTTTTGGGTAGTCCTGAGAGGAGTGCGTTACAGTAATCTAGTCGACTGAAAACAAATGGGTGAACTAATTTCTCAGCATCTTTCAGTGATATAAGAGGTCTAACTTTAGCTATGTTTCTTAAGTGAAAAAATGCTGTCCTAGTGATCTGATTAATATGCGATTTAAAATTCAGATTACAGTCAACAATTACCCCAAAGCTTTTTACCTCCGTCTTGACTTTTAATTCTAATGTATCCAGTTTATTTCTAATAGCCTCATTGTATCCATTATTGTCAATCACTAAGATTTCAGTTATATAATATAATGTGCTTCTACATTAAATACTGCAACAATAATAACACAGTTTATTTTTATAGAACATTTTCTTACAAGAAATGTAAAACATTTTGAGCTGCAAGAGGTTAAAGAAAAAAAAATAAATACCAAAAATAGTAAATAACAACAAATAAATACATAATTAATATACCTGTAGACATACAAGCAATAGAAAAAGCAGAGTCTTTAATATAGATTCATTTTTAAGTCTCTCATTATTACAATAATAATATGATGCCATGGTCAGATGGCCAGAGAGGACAGGAAAAAATACAAAACTCCAGATGCTTGAGAAAAAAAAATCTGCAAGGGTTCCAAGAACAAAAGACTACCTACTCCATGCTGGGCATTCTTAAAAAGCATTAATTTACTTAAGCAGCTCATGTTGTTTTTAAAGTTCATTCTAGAATGATACAGTGGATCTTGTTCACAGTTGGAGCATCTACCTATATTCCAACATCACAGAAGACTTCACAGTACTTTGTTCAGATTGAAAACCGGAATAGAAAACAGAGAAAAGTAGACATTTTCATGTTTGTTGTAATGAAGAAGCTGGAAGCCATTGGAATCAAAAGTTACTGGCAAAATGGGACTGTTAGTTGGATAAGTAGAAAATGAAGTTGTGATCCAGTATATAAAAGTCAAAGATTAGATAGATAAAATTAGGTACATTTTAAAAATATACAGGTAATGCTTAAACCAGAAGGACAGCAATGCTGTGAAGGCTCCAAAATTTTTCAGAAGATTTGTGCAATCTTTAAATCAACAACAAACACATTGAACAAGCAGTTTAAAATTTAACAAGTACAAGCTTCAATTCGTGTACAATGAACATTTATTGTAAATAGCAAAATACCAGCCTTCGTGGAGAAGTAGTGTGTTAAAGAAATGATGAAAAAGAAAAGGAAACATCTTGAAAATAATGTAACATGATCGTCAATGTAATTGTTTTGTCACTGTTATGAGTGTTGCTGTCATATATATATATATATATATATATATATAATCACGCACGCGAGTAGGAGGCCGCGGACTGATTCGACCGCACCTGGGAACGTGTTCGCCGGCACGGAATGGTGGGGTACTAACTTTCTCCCTCTGCTTTCTCATAGGAAAAGGACCTCCCTCCCTCATAGCCGAGTTTGACCGCAGTGCGCACTTCCGCCCTTCCTCCGCCATCTTGCCCTGACGTCACCCTTCCCAGCCTCCCTCACGGTCCTTCCCAGCATTCCTCCACTTCCGCTCCTCCCCAATAAAATGGCCGACGCCATGGTTCGGCGTCACGTTATGAATGTTTATTTTGTTGCATAACTTGACTTTCGAAATATTATTTTCTGTACAATATACGGGGCTGGCGGACCCCAAAACTTTATGCTGTCTCCTGTTGCGTATTTTACAGTGGCGTAGTCGGCAGGATAGAGGATCCCGAAGAATGACAGAGGGACAGGACCTTAACACTGTGCTGCAGGGTATGAATGCCCAGCTCCAGGGACTGCAGCAAGCGCAAGCCGCAACCACCAGGGGGCTGGAGGCTACCAAGGCCAGGTTGGTAGAGGCCCAGAGAGCCCGGCCAGACCCACCTAAACTGATGCCTCCGCCGTTGGTGCCAATGACCGACGCCAACGACGTCGAGGCCTATTTAAGCATTTTTGAACGGACGGCCACCCGGAACGAGTGGCAGTGGTCCAAGTGGCCGTCCATTCTGGCACCATTCCTGAAGGGACCCGCGCAGCGGGCCTACTATGACCTCCCTGAGGAGGAGGCCGCGAGCTATGACCTCCTGAAGCCTGAGATCTTGGCGCTATGGCATCACTCCGGGCCAGCAGGCATCAGAGTGGCGAAACTGGGCATTTGATCCTGAAAAGCCTTCGCGCGCCCAGGCGTTCGAGTTCTGGGGCAAAATGGGGCACTGGCTACGGCCAGAAGGACCCCAGGCTCGAGAGTTGTTGAGCAGGTGGCCTGTGAAGGCCTGGTTAACGCAATGCCCAGTGCCCTGCCCAGCAGGTCCGGGGCACGCTTACAAAGACATGCCAGGCCTCTTGGGACGCTCTGGAGCGCCAGCTCGTGGTCCTCCAGCCGGGGCCAGGAGGGTCTGCTCGTGGGAACCGACAGGGTCGAGTGGCCCACCCCGAGCTCTCGACAGCGCTGTGAAGCGCCGAGGCCCAGAGAGAAACCGTCCCGCCGCTGTTACAAGTGTGGCGAGACCGCCACTTGCTACCAACCTGTCCCCTCAACACCACGGGCGGAGCCCATGGACTGCACCTGGACGACCCTGAGAGGTACTGTACCCCGCCGCATCCTTGGCGACTCAACACGGGGTAGTGTTGTTGAATGGGCACTCAGTGGTGGCTTTGTTCGACCGCAGCAACATTACCATTGTAGCTCGCCATTTGGTCTTGCCGACAATGGCGGAAAGAACATTTATTGGTCACTTGTGTACATGGGGACCAAGTCATATCGTTCAGCGCAGTGTTATATCACTTGGAAGGGGAAATAACCCAATTGACGGTCGCTGTGCTGCCTGAACCCCCTATCCAGTGATTTTGGGACAAGACTGGTCAAAAGAATTAGCGGTAAGACCCCCACTGCTCCCGGGGCCTTGTTGGATCTAGTGATGGAGGGGAAAGGCGCCCCTCCCGCGGTCTCCACGCCGTGCATAAGGGCAGGCCCTAGTGACGCTGGTGCTTCGGGACGCATACGGCGGCTATGGACTCGACCCGGAGGACTCCACCGGGAAGGAACTAGCCAGGAACTCTTCCGGGGCCAGGTCACAAGACCCTCTCGGCAGCCTGACCACCAATTCCGTCCACGCCAGCCTCATTTAAGAGGGAGCAGTGGAATGATGACTCCCGCGCTTTGCCCGAAAGCTGTCGCTTTGCCAAATAGCTCACTAGCCGACGGTACCACGCCACGGGAGCCCTTTTCGTCCTTGAAAATGATCTGCTGTACCGGTGGCAACCCATAGGGGCGAGGTGCGGAAGTTGCTGCTTATCCCGCGCACCTTCCGGCGGGAGGTATGCGAAGTTAGCACACGCCACCTCCTTGGCCACCTCGGGCCAAAACACTGGAGAGGATTAAGCTCCGCTTTATTGCCCGAGAATTAATGAGGAGGTCCGCTTCTGTCAATCCTGTCCGGAGTGTCAGATACACCAGATTCCTAGGAGGGACCGTGCTGCTTTAGTTCCCATACCCTGATTGATGTCCCCTTTGAAAGAATAGGGTCGACCTAGTGGGGCCCCTGGAGCCCTCATCCCGTGGCTATAAATACATACTTGTCATGGTGGATTATGCCACTCGGTACCCAGAGGCGGTTCCCTGCGCCCGCTAATACTAAGAGCATTGCACGGAGTTAGTCAACTTATTTTCCAGGGTCGGTATTCCCAAAGAAGTCCTCACAGACCAGGGTACGCCTTTACTCCGGATACGCTCAGGGAAGTAGCCAAATTACTGAAAATAAAGCACCTGAAAGCGCCGGTCTATCACCCGCAGACTGACGGGCTGGTCGAACGATTTAACCAGACGCTTAAGCAGATGCTCCGCAAGGTAGTCAGCGACGGTAGGAACTGGGATCAACTCCTCCCACTTGTGCTTTTGCTTACGGGAGGTACCTCAGGCCCTACAGGCTTCTCCCCTTTGAGTTATTGTATGGGCGACAACCCGAGGAATCCTCGACATAGTAAAAGAGGGCTGGGAGGCTGAGGCCCTTCCCTCTTCCAACATATTAGAGCACGTGAAGCAACTGTGCGATCGGCTCACTAAAATTGGACCCTCCTAAAGGAACACGTGACTGTGGCGCAAGCAGCGCAGGCCCGGTGCTACAACCGCAACTCTGTCCTCAGGGAGCCCTGGAGACCGAGTTATGGTGCTCGCTCTACCTCCCACTCCAAGTTGCTCGCCACTGGCAAGGGCCTTACGAGGTTAAGGAGAGAAAAGGGCTGCGTCGACTATTTGGTAAAACAACCCAACCGCCGACAGCGAGAGGATCTATCACATTAATTTGTTAAAACCTTGGAAAGATCGGGAGGAGCTTCCTACCTCCCATAGGTCACTCTCCCTTTCACGAGCACAACGCCCTTAACCTCGGCGAAGAGCTAAACCCCAGGCAGCGGCAGGAACTGACCCAAACCCTCGTGCCATTCCCGTAGTGAGCGAGTCACCCGGCCGACCTCGCTGATTGCCCATGACATCGCCACGGACCCGGGTGATCGTCCGGAGAGACCCTATAGACTCGGAGGCAAAACACGAGAGGTGGAACTGGAGGTGCAACGAATGTTGGACATGGACATAATCTAGGAAAGCCATAGTCCGTGGTCCAGCTCTATCGTCCTCGTGTCCAAGCCGGACGGCTCCTGGAGGTTTTGTAACGACTTCCGACGTCTGAATCAGGTCTCCAAGTTCGATGCCTACCCGATGCCTCGCATTGACGACCTCCTTGAGCGCTGGCACGGCACGCCACTTGACTACTCTTGATATGACAAAAGGGTATTGGCAAATTCCCTTAACGGCATCCGCCAAAGAAAAACAGCCTTTAGCACCCTAGCGGGCACTGGCAGTACAAGGTTCTCCCATTTGGGCTGCACGGGCCCCAGCAGCTTCCAGCGCCTGGTAGATAGAGTGCTAAAGCCCCACCAGTCCTATAGTGCCGCCTACCTGGATGACGCTTGTCATCTATTCCGCACCTGGGAGGAGCATCTACTGCAGGTCGCAGCTGTCCTCCAACACTGGCTAAAGCCGGCCTCCGCATCAACCCCGGAAGTGTTATTTTGGCTTAAAGGAGGCCAAGTATTTAGGCTACCTAGTAGGACGGGGACAGGTGCGACCACAGTGCTCAAAAGTTAAAGACATCCTAGAATGGCCCCATCCGAGTACCAAGAGGCAGGTGCAGGCTTTCTTGGGGCTAGCAGGTTACTACCGCCGGTTTGTTCCCCATTTCTCCGAAAGGGCAGCACCCTTGACTAATCTGACAAAAAGGCTCCCCTGTATGTGGTGTGGACCGCAAGGCGGAACAAGCATTCACTGACCTAAAGAAGGCCCTGACGCCGTGGTATTCGTGTTACGGTCGCCCGATTTTGGGCTCCCGCTTATTCTTCCAGACTGACGCCGGATACAGGCCTGGGCGCGTGTTAAAGCGCCGACGTGTCGAGCACCCCGTGATGTACTGTACTTAAGCCGAACTGATGGGCCGCGAGACTCGGTGCACGCGCAGTGGAGAGGGAGGCCTTGGCCATTAAGTGGGCGGTGACCCATCTCCGCTACTACCTGTTGGGCGCGAATTCGCTCTAGTGACCGATCACGCTGCACTTCAGTGGATGTCCCTACATAAAGAGACGAATCCGCGGGTCACCAGGTGGTTTCTGGATTTGCAACAATATAAGTTCACTGTCGCTTATCGCCGAGGCACCCTTCAGGCCAATGCCGATGCCCTCTCTCGTGTTCACGACCTCTCGGTTAGGTCCGCCCGACCTGACGGCCTTGGGCTAAGGGGATCGTCACGACGCCAGTAGGAGGCGCGGACTGATTCGACCGCACCTGGGAACGTGTTCGCCGGCAGGGAATGGTGGGGTACTAACTTTCTCCCTCTGCTTTCTCATAGGAAAAAGGACCTCCCTCCCTCATAGCCGAGTTTGACCGCAGTGCGGCACTTCCGCCCTTCCTCCGCCATCTTGCCCTGACGTCACCCTTCCAGCCTCCATCACGGTCCTTCCCAGCATTCCTCCACTTCCGCTCCTCCCCAATAAAATGGCCGCGACGCCATGGTTCGCGACGCTGCTATGAATGTTTATTTTGTTGCATAACTTGACTTTCAAATATTATTTTCTGTACAATATACGGGCTGGCGGACCCCAAAACTTTATGCTGTCTCCTGTTGCGTATTTTACTATATATATATATATATATATATATATATATATATATACACACATACATACATACACATACACAATATATATATACACATACATACTGTACATACATACACACACACATTATATCTACTGTATATATATATATAGCAAAATACCCGCACTTCGCAGCAGCAAAGTACTGCCTTAAAGGTTTTATTAAGAAGAAAATTAAACCTTTTAAACTGAGGGAAAATATACCAATAATTATTTGTTAAGGATCTCTTTGTATACCACATTGTGACTTCGGCCCTCCGGTTGTAATATGACCAAGCTGTGCGCTGAGCTTACTCTTAAGCATGCAACGTACAGTTGGCCATGTGAACAGTAATCTTGTCTCAAATCTCACAGCTTGGATTGCTGCTGTCATAATCGGTTTAAGTTTCATGGTTTGTTTCAATTACTTACAGTTTTGTAGGGTTTGTGTTGAAGTGACATTCAGCATCTGTCAAGCGTTGTAAGTATACAACCAGTTTCATCGATAACTTCACATCCAGCTTTTGAGAGTTTAAACATTCATAAACATCAAAGTGTTCACTACTGAAATTGTCACCTGTTAATCTAAGATGTTTAAGAGGCATTGGCGGTTGTCCAAAGGTGTAAAATATTTGGCCATTTCGTACACTTGAAAGCGACAACCGAACAATTCAGAGGCAGCCATCAACTCACATGCAGATGCATAGGTGAAGGGCTTAAGCATTTCACACTTATAGTGCTCCTGTGTAGTATAATTATCTCCTGTACCATCATCAGTCCACACCTTGAACCTGTCCCAGTCATTCAATACGTAAGACACAATGTTGTCTCCGGATATCAAGAGTGAGCCTGATATGGTGTGCGCAATATGTAACAAAGAGAATGGAAAAGATAGGTGCCATCTCCAGGCATGGAAACCACTTGGTAAATGATAGTTTTGATCGATGGTTATCACCTCGATAGACATATTAATGCGGTTAGGTTGGAAATGATAAAGGAAATGGGTACCTGAACAATGTAAAGTAAGTCTAAAATACCTACACAATAACTATAATCGTAATAAATGAACAATAAAACAGCGGAGAAGCTGTGGATTAAATTAAAAGGCTGTAGTTATCAGCAGGGAGACATGAATCCTGTGGCGAAGCAAGGAAGGGAATGTAGAGACTGGAGCACGGACGGCCTTATATAGGCAGCAGCCAACAACGGGAGGCGTTGGGATGGGGACCCAATGCGCCTCACACGGTGACCGAGCTGCAGGCTATGGACGATATATATGTACGTAAGTAGGATTCAGTTAGCGTTGGGAACTCTGCACTCAAATTTCTTGGAGATGGGCCCATAAGTAACAAAGACTGTTGGAAAGTTCAATACGGCGGCAGACAGTGGCGTCATACCACCGAAATAAGTACGTACATTGGTTTTGGTTAGTGCAGGGAAGCCACCTACCAAATTTCGTGAAGATGGGGTCAGCCTTCTACCTACACGGGAAGTTGGAAAATTAGTGACGTTGGAAAGTTCAATATGGCAGCCGACAGTGGCGTCATACCATCGAAATAAGTATACATCGGTTTCGGTCAGCAGGGAAGCCGCCTACCAAATTTCGTGAAGATGGGGCCATTAATAAGAAAGTTCAACATGGCGGACGCTTGTCACCATTATCGACCGTTATGACCGTTATGTGTAGAATTTGAAATGAAATCTGCTGAATTTTGTAAGTAAGCTGTAAGGAATAAGCCTGCCAAATTTCAGCCTTCTACCTACACGGAAGTTGGAGAATTAGTGATGAGTCAGTGAGTGAGTGAGTGAGTGAGTGAGTGAGTGAGAGAGGGCTTTGCCTTTTATTAGTATAGATGAAATCTGGTAAACACTGACATATATGAATTAAATCCTGAAAAATTTCTGAGGTTTACCATTGTTAAAATTTTATTTTTACTTAAAATTATATTATAAGTACTGTTCAATATAAATAAAATCCTATATTACTAATATAATACTAATATGTCAGTGCCCGTGCAGGCTGCGCTTACAGATATCACGAGTCTGTGGTGTTTAGTGTTAATTTTTCTTTTTGTCTTTGTCAACTAGTATAAGAAAAGAAGTAGATTTAAATGATAGTAGTATGCCGACATATATTTACGAAAGCAGCAAATCCTGCTCAATTTCCAAAGAAACTGCTACCAAAATATCCAGTGAGGTGACAGAAACGCTCAGCAGCCTTTGCTTACTTCGCAGCCTGAGAAGCTGAGCTGGCTAAAATGAAAGTGCAGCGATCAGAAGCAGAAACAAGAGAAACGCAGAGTTGTCAGCACAAGGCTAAAACGAACCCCACCAGACCTGCGACACGTCCATTCTGCTCGCGAACATCTGATTGCTGGACAACAAGCTGGATTATCTAAAGCTGCAGCGGGCCAAGCAGTGGGAAATGAGAGACTGTTACATCTTTATTTTCACAGAGACATGGCTCCAGGAAAACATTGCAGACTCAGCCATCCAGCTAGATGGACTGACCATCTTCCAAGCAGACAGAGACACCTCTTTGTCCAGTAAGACCCGCGGTGCGGACTGTGTGTTTATGTAAACAGAGAGTGGTGTACGAACACTGCCTCAGTTGCGCGACACTGCTCCCCGCTGATAGAGGTTTTATCGGTAAGGTGTTGGCCTTTCTACCTGCCATGGGAATACAGTTGTGTGCTGGTGGTTGCACTTACATTACTCCTAGCAAATGCTAACCAGGAACTCTATGAGATCATCAGCAAACTGATGAGCCTTTTTTCATTATTGCTGGAGACTTCAATCATGCCAACCTGAAGTCAGTTCTCCCAAAATTCTTCCAGAATGTGAACTTTGCTACTATAGGGTGAAGCTGTCTAGACAATGTTTACAGGAGCACTCCTGACGCCTACAAGGCCCTACCCCACCCCCACCTGGGCAAATCAGATTATATCAGCATTTTTCTCCTGCATACAAGTCCCTGCTGAAGCGCACTAAACCAGCCCGCAAGAACATCATAGTGTGGCAGGTTGGTGCTGTTTCAGCTCTCCAAGACTGCTTCGAATTGACAGACTGGGGCATTTTCAGGGAGGCTGCTATGGATGGTGACTCCATCAATCTGGAGGAGTACACAGACTCTGTGACTGGCTACATTTCCAAATGCATAGAGGATGTTACCGTTACCAAGGATGTTACCACAAGAGCCAACCAAAAGGCCTGGATGACGAGAGAAGTGCACAAGCTGCTCAAGATCAGAAATGCAGCCTTCGGATGTGGAGACAAGGCCTCCCTCAGGGTGACCAGAACCAACCTGTGAATATGGTGCTATAAGGAGAGCTAAGTGGGCATACGCGCAGAGGATTAACAAACAATTCAGCAGCACCAGAGACACATGTTGTATGTGGCAGGGCGTCAGACAATTACAAACTACAAGCTCAACCCACACAGCAGCGATGGTGATACCTCCTTACCGGATGAGCTGAACAACTTCTTTGCACAGTTTGAGGCGCAGAACAAAGAACCTGCAAGAAGAGCAACACCTCCCTCCACTGACCAGGTCTCTCCATAACTGACGATGAAGAGGACTCTATCCAGAGTCAATCCACGCAAGGCTGCAGGACCTGACAACATACACAGGGCCTCATGGATAAAAGGTGCACGCGACAGAAATGTTGCATAAGAACATTTCCACGCTCAAATCAGCATGTATAAAGCCTAAACTTGGCGTAAAGCCACACACATTTCCACGGTACCTCATACCCTGTCGCACGCAAGTTCTCCGCTCGGTTTTGCAGACTAGCGCACCCACCGTTAAAGCAGTGCTACTGTTCCTGTGTGGTTATCCTTTCTTTCCTGGCGCGGCTTTATAAATACACTGAAATTAACCGCATATTGTTTATTAGTTTAATGCATCTGATTGTAATTAACCAGTAACTATATAATGGTCCATGGCATGGTCAAACTATTCTAAATACCGTAGCTGATTCAGTTTTGTTACTTTCACTGCACCTTCTTCTTCTTCTTCTTCTTCTTTCAGCTGCTCCCGTAGGGTTACAGCGATCATCTTTTTCCATATTACTCTAACTGCACTACTCAAGAAGCTGATCGGAAAGAGAATTATCGGTATACAGCATCAAGCACACGCCGCCTCAGCCATGCTTCCTATTCGAACTGTTTGTCACACATCAAACGCTTCAAACCTTTCCTGAACGGACCTCGCGGTTCAGAAAGAGTTTCATCCCAAGAGCTCTAAACGCATTCAATCAGTCCGTCAACTGCTCCTTGTAGAACTGTAAGTACATATTAGTACACTTGCAGTACAGTTTTAATATTGCATAACCTGAGCCACTTTATAAAGCGCATATTTACATATGATGACAATATCATTTTTAAGATGATATGCAGCAAAATATGTTTATTATATTATACAGATAAAACTTTAACTTCATTTTAATAATTTATATTGTTAATAATTAAAGTGTTGCTACTGTAGCAAGGATGTGGTGCTCCGCTCACGGATTGTTCCTGCCTTGCACTGTATGTCTTCACTGAGACTGGCGGAAGGATAAAATAATTAAACATGTACTACAAAGATATTTCAATGTTACTTAAAAGTTTTGAAGAATTTGTGTTATAAGCTTACAGATGGCTTAACATCTATTACAGAGCTGATTGTGTGGCGATCGGTTACTTGGAGAAAGAAAAGGGAGGACAGGAATTGGAGGTTAGTACATTTGAAAGTGACAGTAATGAGGGGGCGGGCTTAGGCATGTGCAAACTGTGCAGCTGCACAGGTCCGTCAAATCCCAGGGATTTCCAAGCCAATATATATTGAATATAAAACAAAAAGAGAAAATAATGACACAGCTAAAATTGCAGCAGCAAATTTTGGCAAAAGTTAAACACTTGTGTCATGAGCCTGAGGTGGCTCTGCAGTGTCCGCAACGGACGTGACCATCCGACTGCATAAGATACCATATTGACATTGGCGGGCGAAGGGGCCATTGATTCTTTCTCTGCCCAGGGTTCAACACGAGCGTAGAGCCACCCCTGAGTACTGCTGCAATAAATTATTTCATCAAGGTCGCGCGACAATCACTGTGCCACCGTGTTTCCATGTTTAATAATGTGCTTTAACTCCTATCATCATGAAAATGACATCACGATATATCTCAGTATTTTAGTTATTCAGAGAGCTGCAATATCACGAATGTAATGGATTCTGTGTCCTGTCGGAGGAAGAGAAAGCCAGGTTAAGAAGCACGAGTGATTCACACACATAGAGTACATAGAAGATCAAATAGAAAACAAAGCATTTAACGTGCTACTTTAATTATGATGTGATTTGAGAAACTGGTTAATTAAATGATTTTAAGATAAAGTTTATGATGTTCTACTTTAATGACAAAATAAACTACGTGATTAAAGTGGAAATTTCGAGATTGAAGTTGACATTTTGAGCTTTTTCCCACCACTGTGTGCTTTTTTTTTTTCTCTGTACCCTAATAAGCTTTCATATGACACTCAAATGGTGCGCTACGACTCACCTTTTCATGGCGACTTTGATATATGACAACTTCTTTTTTATTTCGGGCACTGTGCAACTTTGTGTATACCACTGTTTAAACCAACAATTAGTACATTTTTCTTTACCTTCACTTGATATTCGCTGAAATTCGGCCCATTTTTCCCTCTTGCTTTTCCCATTGTCTTTTCACAGAATGCTGAGCTTAAGGGCTATTTATATTGATTTGCATATTCAAAGAGGCATAATTCTGGGAGGAGTTGGGGCCGGGACAGCAGGCGCGTGCACGAGCATTACTTTTCACACTGACCGAGATTAATGTAGCGCAAGAAAGCAGAAGTTGGCGAACGCACAGATTCCTGCATCTGGATTTTTCTGTGCGTAAACACATTTCAGCTTTGTGCTTATGTCATGTTATAGTGCTAATTCTACACATGGCGTTGATGCATGAAGCTCCTGGTAGTGTGCTGAAAGAATGTGCCAGTCAACTGGCTGTTGTCCCTACAGACATCTTCAACACATCTCTGAGCCAGCTGTCAGTCCCAAGTCGACCACCATTATACCAGTGCCGAAGAATTCATCAGTAACATGTTTGAATGACTACCGACCAGTTGCATTTTCACACCAATCATAATGAAGTGCTTCGAAAGGTTAGTCATGTCACATATAAAGACTAATCTCTCTGCCTCCCTTGACCCTCTTCAGTTTGCATACCATTCAAACAGCTCAACTGAGGATGCTATATGCTCTGTCCTTCACCTCTCCCTGACACATCTGGATAAAAAAGACACATATGTCAGGATGCTATTCATAGACTTTAGCTCTGCCTTCGACACAATCATCCCTCAAAAGATGGTTGTAAAACTAAGCAGGTTGGGTCTGAATACCACCCTCTGCAATTGGATCCTGGACTTTTTGACAGAAAGGCCCCCCGCCACTTGGATGGGCTGCAACACTTCCAGCAACATCATACTGAGCACTGGAGCACCTCAAGGGCTACGTGCTTAGTCCACTGCTGTTCACCCTGCTGACTCACGACTGCACCAACGGTTTAGGTGTGGAGACTGTTAGGAGTACCAAGTTCCTCAGTGTGCACATAAATGAGGAACTTACGTGGACACATAACACCTCATCACTAATCAAGAAAGCCCACCAGAGACTACACTTCCTGAGGCGGCTGAAGCGAGCAAGTCTTCCCCCTTCCATCCTCACCATGTTCTACAGAGGCAGCACTGAGAGTGTTCTGACCAGCTGCATCACTATCTGGTATGACAACTGTAACATATCCAACCGCAAGCTCCTGCAAAGGATAGTGAAGACAGCAGAGAACATTATTGGGGTGCCTCTCCCTTCACTACAGGACATATTTTACAAACGCAGTGTCCGCAAGGCCTGCAGCATTGTGAAGGACCCCTTACACCCCTCACATGGACTTTTCACACTTCTGCCATCCAAGACAAGATACTGCACCATCAAAGCCAGATCTACCAGGCTGCATGAGAGTTTTTACCCCCAAGCTATCAGACTCCTTAACACCATGATGCCCCCTGATATCTTCCACACTGCCTCAACCACCTCTAAAAACAGAACTTTTATACATGCAACCCACTTTCCTGCAAAGATGAGTGTGCATGTAGAAAAGAACTGAAAATCTCATACTGACCTTTAAGCATTTTGACACTCTTGATATCCTTCTGCTGTGAAACATTCTAACCTGTCATTGTTTACACATGTTTTAAAACAACTATTATCATAAACTGAATTTCTGTATTATCTGTATCTATTATTATTTATTTATTATATTACATATCTATTGACCATATTTATGTATCTAGATTGCAAAATAAACACCATACATTGCATCAATGTTCATATTGCTAACTATACTGTACATCAATATTGCTGCTACTTCTTTGTCTTGTCTCTTTGCACAATGTCTTGTCTTGTTTGTGTTTTAATTTTAAATTTAAATTTTAATTCTATTTTTAATTTATTATTTGCATGTCATGTTGTTACACTGTGGACCCTGAACTTTGCAATTTCTGTATACTTGTATATGGTTGAGATGACAATAAAGTTCACTTTGACTTTTGGCTTTAATATACCAATGAAACTGCATCTTCTATATTGTGCGTTGTGGAAAATACTCAATTAAGAAAAAGAAATCCACAAAAATAAAGTTTTGTGGACCATCCCCATATATTGTCCCTGCGGACAAAATGAAAGCAAAATCGATCAAAAGCACTGGTATACAGTAACAGATGACAAAATAGATGTGACAAGTTGGCATTTTTTATAGAGGTTGCATTATGGTAACAGGAACTGGTTGGCAGGAAGTGACATTGAGATCGGAAGTCAGAAACAGCGTCATTGAGGAGGAACCAGAACTGATGTCCATGGTGACAGGCGGAAGTGATGCAAAATGGAGTCGCTGGAAGTGATGTTATGGCAGCCATTTTGAAACCCGAAATAGCATCTATTAACTTTCTTCAGTTTTCCTGGTTGGAGAAAAGGTTCAGTTATAACACATGACAATCCTTCATCTCGCGAGCATTTCACTCACCTTCAGGCTTTCTGACTGCCTCCCAATTGCACATGTGTGACAGTGCATACTCTAATTCTGTTTCCACAAGACTATCCCCGATTAATTGATGTAATCAAAAAATGACTAAAAAGTTTAGTCGAATTGCATTTTCTTCAAGAAGCTGTCCCTGTCTCTGCCTCACATTGTGCTCTTGTATGCTATGAATCTCTCTTTTGTACAGTTTTTGAGCAGGTTTATCATGTGGCAGCGGCAACCGCACAACACATTCAGTGGAGAAAGGTTTCCCCGTACATCAGGCAAAATTCTCCTCTGTGTGGTTGTTTGATCATTGTGTGGTGTTCCACAGCAGCATTAGCTCAATCCAATAAGAGGAGGTCATTGAAGTATAGCAATGAACATTCCAACAATACCACAAGAAACCATCATATTCTTATTTAGCTGTTCAACAAAAGTTCCTTTTGAGTGTTGTCAATATGTTTAACTTGAGAAATGTATGTTAGTGACTAGCATTGGGATGAATATTAGAGCCACAGTATTACTTCAAATAGACAGATAAACTGTCTGGTAAATGCACTAGTCTGTTGCTGCTATTATTACCCACAAGTGTGTGTAAAATAAAATAATTTTTCAGTACATAGGCTAGTTAAATTAAATAGACTCATCTGTGAAAAGCACTTGCTGACTTTATTTCAGGAAAAACTGAATTTTCACTTTTTACCAAATATTTATACCAGGAGACCTTATCGGCAGCGATGAAAAATTGAGCTCCTCCTTGAACCGCCACCTTATCGTGGTGGAGGGGTTTGCGGTCCCAATGATCCTAGGAGCTATGTATGTCCGGGGCTTTATGCCCCTGGTAGGGCCACCCAAGGCAAACTGGTCCTGGGTGAGGGATGAGACAAAGAGCGGTTCAATAAACCTCCAATGAAAAATAAAACTGTGGACGACGCTTTCCCTTGCCCGGACGCGGGTCACCGGGGCCCCCCTCTGGAGCCAGGCCTGGAGGTGGGGCTCGATGGCGAGCGCCTGGTGGCCGGGCCTGCACCCATGGGGCTTGGCCGGGCACAGCCCGAAGAGGTAACGTGGGTCCTCCTCCCCATGGGCTCACCACCTATGGGAGGGGCCAAGGAGGTTGGGTGCAGTGTGAGTTGGGTGGTGGCTAGAAGGCGGGACCTTGGCGGTCTGATCCTCGCTACAGAAACTGGCTCTTGGGACGTGGAATGTCACCTCTCTGAAGGGAAGGAGCCTGAGCTAGTGCGAGGTCGAGAGGTTCCGCTAGATATAGTCGGACTCACCTCGACGCACAGCTTGGACTCTGGAACCAATCTCCTTGAGAGGGGCTGGACTCTCTACCACTCTGGAGTTGCCCCCGTGAGAGGTGCCGAGCAGGTGTGGGCATACTTATTGCCCCCCGACTCGGAGCCTGTGCATTGGGGTTTACCCCGGTGGATCGAGAGTGGCCTCCGCCTT
Source organism: Polypterus senegalus (assembly GCF_016835505.1). Taxonomy (NCBI): domain Eukaryota; kingdom Metazoa; phylum Chordata; class Cladistia; order Polypteriformes; family Polypteridae; genus Polypterus; species Polypterus senegalus. The sequence goes on from NW_024381608.1 coordinate 37,318, forward strand.
CGGGTGGGGAAGGGTCCTGACTGTTGTTTGTGCATATGCGCCAACAGCAGTTTGGAGTATCCACCCTTTTTGGAGTCTCTGGGGGTTGCTAGAGGGCATACCTTCTGGGATTCCCTCGCTTTGCTGGGAGACTTCAATGCTCACGTGGGCAATGACAGTGAGACCTGGAAGGGCGTGATTGGGAGGAATGGCCCCCCCGATCTGAACCCGAGCGGTGTTTTGTTATTGGACTTCTGTGCTCGCCACGGATTGTCCATAACGAACACCATGTTCAAGCATAAGGGTGTTCATATGTGCACTTGGCACCAGGACACCCTAGGCCTCAGGTCGATGATCGACTTTGTGGTCGTCGCCGGACTTGCGCCATATGTCTTGGACACTCGGGTGAAGAGAGGGGCGGAGCTGTCAACTGATCACCACCTGGTGGTGAGTTGGCTCATGGTGGGGAAGATGCCGGTCAGACCTGGTAGGCCCAAACGTGTTGTGAGGGTCTGCTGGGAACGGCTGGCAGAGTCCCCTGTCAGAAGTAGCTTCAACTCCCACCTCCGGCAGAACTTCAACCACGCCCCGAGGGAGGTGGGGACATTGAGTCCGAATGGGCCATGTTCCGTGCTCTATTGTTGAGGCGCTGACCGGAGCTGTGGCCGCAAGGTGGTCGGTGCCTGTCGTGGCGGCAATCCCCGAACCCGTTGGTGGACACCGCGGTGAGGGATGCCGTCAAGCTGAAGAAGGAGTCCTATAGGACTTTTTTGTCCTGTGGGTCTCTGGAGGCAGCTGATAGGTACCGGCAGGCCAAGCGGAACGCTGCTTCGTTGTTGCTGAGGCAAAACTCGGGCATGGGAGGAGTTTGAGAGGCCATGGAGAACGCACTTTGGACGGCTTCGAGGAGATTCTGGTCCACCGTCCGGCGCCTCAGGAGGGGGAAGCAGTGCAGTGTCAACACCGTATATGGTGGGATGGGCTGCTGACCTCGACTTCGGGACGCTGTGGGTCGGTGGGAGGAGTACTCAAGACCTCCTCAATCCCACTAACATGCCTTCCATGAGGAAGCAGAGCCTGGGGACTCTGAGGTGGGCTCTCCCATCTCTGGGACTGAAGTCACCGAGGTGGTCAAAACTCCTTGGTGGCAGGGCCCCGGGGGTGGATGAGATACGCCCGGAGTTCCTTAAGGCTCTGGATGTTGTAGGACTGTCTTGGTTGACACGCCTCTGCAACATCGCATGGACATCGGGACAGTGCCTCTGGATTGGCAGACCGGGGTGGTGGTCCCCTCTTAAAAAGGGGACCGGAGGGTGTGTTCCAACTATAGAGGGATCACACTCCTCAGCCTCCCTGGAAAAGTCTATTCGGGGGTTCTGGAGAGGAGGGTCCGCCGGATAGTCGAACCTCGGATTCAGGAGGAACAGTGTGGTTTTCGTCCTGGTCGCTGAACAGTGGACCAGCTCTTCACCCTTAGCAGAGTCCTGGAGGGTGCATGGGAGTTTGCCCGACCGGTCTACATGTGTTTTGTGGACTTGGAAAAGGCATTCACCGTGTCCCTCGGGAATCCTGTGGGGGTGCTCCGGGAGTATGGGGTACCGGACCCCCTGATAAGAGCTGTTCGGTCTCTGTACAACCGTGTCAGAGCTTGGTCCGCATTGCCGCAGTAAGTCGAGCCCGCTTCCAGTGAGAGTTGGACTCGCCAGGGCTGCCCTTTGTCACCGATTCTGTTCATAACTTTTATGGACAGAATTTCTAGGCGCAGCCAGGGTGTTGAAGGGTCGGTTTGGTGGACTCAGGATTGGGTCACTGCTTTTGCAGATGATGTTGTCCTGTTTGCTTCATCAGGCCGGATCTTCAGCTCTCTGGATCGGTTCGCAGCTGAGTGTGAAGCGGCTGGGATGAGAATCAGCACCTCCAAATCCGAGCATGGTCCTCAGCCGGAAAAGGGTGGAGTGCCCTCTCAGGGTTGGGGAGAGATCCTGCCCCAAGTGGAGGAGTTCAAGTATCTCGGGTCTTGTTCACGAGTGAGGGAAGAATGGAGCGTGAGATCGACAGGCGGATCGGTGCGGCATCCGCAGTGATGCGGCTCTGCATCGGTCTGTCGTGGTGAAAAGGAGCTGAGCCGTAAGGCAAAGCTCTCAATTTACCAGTCGATCTACGCTCCTACCCTCACCTATGGTCATGAGCTATGGGTAGTGACCAAAGAACGAGATCGAGAATACAAGGCTGAAATGAGTTTCCTCCGCAGGGGTGTCTGGGCTTTCCCTTAAAGATAGGGTGAGAAGCTCAGTCATCCGGGAGGGGCTCAGAGTAGAGCCGCTGCTCCTCATCGAGAGGAGTCAGATGAGGTGGCTCGGCATCTGATCAGGATGCCTCCTGGACGCCTCCCTGGTGAGGTGTTCGGGCACGCCCAACGGGAGGAGGCCCCGGGAAGACCCAGGACACGCTGGAGGGACTATGTCCCGGCTGGCCTGGGAACGCCTTTGGGATTCTCCCGAAGAGCTGGAAGAAGTGGCCGGGAGAGGGAAGTCTGGGCCTCTCTGCTTAAGTTGCTGCCCCCGCGACCCGACCTCGGATAAGCGGAAGAGGATGGATGGATGGATGGATGGATGGATGGATGAATGAAAATTGAGCAGCAATAGCATCCTATATAAAACACAGGTAATAGCTGAAATACCCAGCGCTGCCCAGGAGGAAAAATAAAGTTGTTGTTTTTTTAATTGTTTGAGAAACATATAATTTGAACAAAACCACAACTTTAAAAATAAAAATAAATTAACAAACAATGAAGACTCACTATTGTGTTTGTCTTGTGGTTTTGTATGTATGATATCATCTAGTTGACGCTCGGAACCAGCCAACTATATTTAATTTCAAAAGCAGTAGGGGCGTACTGGTTCTCAAACATAAAGAATGCTGGCAGTCACCTCCAGTTCATCCCTCTGTGGTCATTCCAGTGTCAACTGGATGATAACATGCATACATGACCGTAAGATCACCCCCCACTCTACCCAGAAGGGGGTGGATTAGGGTTGATAATCGCACCTGCGTTTCACAAGATCGGAATGTACGGGCGGAGATGCCAGCCTCTGCTTCAGGAGACAGAGGATACTGCACGTGTGGACGGAAAGAAGATTTAGGGTAGATCACCAGAGGCTCAAGCAAATGGGCTATCCTTCCATAATCATTTTTACCCTGAGACCACAAAGAGTCAGGAAGCGCTGAGAGCCAAGAAGGGGAAGTAGTTTGCAATGACAACGCAGAAAGGGAAGTGCAGCATAATGTAATGCATGTACTAAAAATCAGTTTGAAGCACAACTTTAGTTATTAAATGGTCTGAGGTATCAAAACACCTGAAGCAACATGTACCCAGTCTGTTCTAGTAAGACATTGTTCTACCCATGATCCGATTTCCACCCAATGGACAGTGCTTGATTTAGCTAAAGAAATATGAGGTAAAAAATATTCTGTGAATATGTAAGATGTACAAAATGCAGCAGCTTTTGTGGGGAAATGAAAATGCAGGGATGTGAAGGGTTTCTGGGCAGGTACCTGATGAAAGAAAAGATACCAGCCAAGGGGGTGTCTACTTCTGCAGGAAATATTGGGCAGTGCAATAGGGTGTCAGGGGCTTGAGATTGGGAAACAAGCAGGAGGGAAATGAGTGAAGGGCTTTAAGAAGGATGGTGTGGGGAAACATTTCATTGAAATGGAGAGAGAAAGTTTTGTCATGAGATCCTTCCTAAGAGGTTAACTGACAGAGCTGATTTAAAAGAAATCAGTGTGTTAAAGTGGAATCACTGGAATGCAGCTGAACTCGAAGAATCTCTTGAGGCAGGGACCTCCTTCAGCGAAGGGCTGAGCGCTGCGGGCTCCTGTGTCCACAGGAAAACAGTTTCAGTGCCATTCACCAGCCAGCAAAGTCAATAATGGATCAGTCTCTGAATTATGGGTGAGAAAGGTATGAAGAAAGGGCTGGGGATCCCTGGTTTTCCCTATGTCCAGAAACATCAAATTGTTCGGGGTGGTGGAGGAGGTGGGCACTTGTGAGGCAATTGCGCAGAAGTGTCCCATTTCACCACACCGTAACAAGCAAACGGTGTAGCGTTTGGATCTGGAGGGGAGGCAGCTGAGTGGATGATCCACCGGGTTAGGAAATATCCGCCATTGTCCCCGCCCACCTTTTTCCCGAAAATCCTCCACGTCCCACTTTTGCCCGGGGGGCCCACCAGTGTATAGTTCATTGGCTAATCAGCTTTGTCTGGGTGTCTGACTTTTTCTGCTTTTGTTGTTCAGCATGCGCCATGGGGACGCTTTACTTCCTCAAACGCGCAGCCTTCATCTAATACAGGATACCTTGTTTTGAATGTCGCTCAAGTCCGGAAACAAAAGAGGAACTGCAGTTTTAGTTCGTTGTTTTGGGTTTCAAGGCCCGGGGTGTGTTGCCATTAACTCTTTAATTCAGTGGCCTTCATCTACAGTCTTTTTTTTTTTTTTTTTTCTGTTTGCAGCGAGATAAGAGACCCGTCTCTCCTTTTATACTTGTCCAATTTTTTTAACATGTTCCCATTATGAATAAAGGGGCCTTCATCCGCCCCAGGCAACCTGTTCCCCGCCACGGTTTCGTTATCTGTCCATGATTGACAGTCTCCCATGTGGTGCCAAACTCTTTCCCCAGCACCTGGGTCCATTCTATGCATTAGGCTTATACATATCATACAGCTGCTGTAATTGTTCTATGAATTTTAAACACACCGATGACTTTGGGGTCAGGGAATTCGGACAACGTCCTTCAGCTCTTTTAATGTCTCAGTTCGATGTATCATTACAGTAGGGTTTTAGCTCCTGCAGGTTGCATTGAATCATGTCGGGGGGGGTTTTGGGATCTCAATAGGGCATTCCAATAAGGGCCTGTGGGTTTGGGGACTTTAAGGGGATTGAAAGGTGGTGTTTTGATTAGGGGTGAAGGAATAGGGGTTTTACTTTGGGGCGTTGGGAAAAGGAGGTTCTAGGATGGAAACCCACCGCCGAACCCATTACTTACTTTTGTCATTCCCGGATCAGTGTGTAATGAGGATCATAATGATATTCTTCAAAGAAACCAGACCCCAAGGATCATCTTTTAATTCTGGTGCGGTGCGCTAGAGGTGGTGGAAGAGAAGGTGGGGCTGTGGATGTGGATGGTGTAGGAAAGGTGGAGGAACAAGTGTGGGATATAACGGTCTTTTCTCTATTAACTTTCTAGGTGACCCTTTTTGTGCAGCGCTGCTAGATCCTCCGAAAACAATCCTTCCAGCATAAAAGACTTTGAACCCGAAGCGGTTGGCAGACTTGCTGTTATGTATTCCCATTTTTCCTTTGCTTTCCTCCCGAGCCCTGTGCCAGATTTATCTTTCTATCCTTGTCCTACTGGCCCCTGTCCGATGAACTATTGGAATGCTGAGTGTGCCACTCACCCTCGTTCCCTTTAATATTCCCAGGAAGTATACTACACTATTTCCTACGTTACTGTCACAGTGCACGGTGAAAGCAAATATTTATTTCTAGTACGTACTTTTATTACCCCTTGTTTTTTAACCTGTTATTCTTCTATTCTATGCTCTATCCTCTGTCCAATAGATTTGTCCGGGTTTATGGGTATGCCGCCGGATCCCGCCTAAATCCCCTTTTTAATTCCCAGAGGATAGTGTTCTTAATATCTTTCCCAACAGGAGTGACCTAAAACAAGGTATTCTTTTCCATTTACTATTCGGTCACTTTTATACTCTACAGCAAGCCCGCCTCAGCTTATCTTTTACGGAAACCTCCGGGTTACTTACCCCAGCCAGGGTGTTAGTCAGCTCTGTCAGGAAAATCCTTCTCAGTCACCGTGGTTGTACCAGAAGGAGACCGGGACTCTCACGCAGGAGTCGCCTCAGGACAGGGCAGTCCTAACTTTATCGGAGCTGCTTACTCTGCTGCGGTGTACATCAGCGGCAGTCTGCTTCAAGAAGACAGATTGCTGAGATCTTCCGCTCGAGGAGTCAGCCGCCATCTCCTGCCCACGTCTGGGCCAGAAACTGTGGACGCTTTTTCTCTGTCAGCCGTGACTGAGACAGAGATATAATTAAGTTAGTAAAAATCTTTTATTAATACACACCAGGCAAAGGTAAGAATGACAGAGAAGACAGTCCTAGGACACCTGCCTTCATCTGCCCGAAGTCGGTGTCCTAAATCTTTATAATGCGCTAAATTTGACCTTATGACTTTAGTTGCACAAGAATTTCAAGACATTACATCTTTACAATAGTTTGTTTGGATCAGTAGTTACACAATTTTAAGAGGTCATCAGTTGGGCATTGTAATTCTTGTTTGTTACAGAAAACAGAAGCTGCACTTGTCGAAGACAGAACTTCTATGGCCCTTGCACGCATAACCAGATTTGATCAATAACTGATTTTTATTTTTCCATGTTCAAGTTACATTCCGTGCCTGTCAACCTGTAAAGATAACAGGTTTCATTCATCAAAGTGTTCACTACCCAAATCGGTACTTGTGAATCTAAGATGTTTAACAGGCATTCCCGGTATTAAGTTGTGGATTTACCTGCAAATATTTAGCGGCAGCGTGTCTATGAACTTAATTTAAACTTAAGCTTTACACCTTGCTTTCCTATTGATATGTCTACAAAGGCTTGTTCAGCTTCAGAGGGTTGTTCCTTTCTTACTGCATCAATAAACAGCTCGTTTTCATCTTCACCTGAGACATCACACACTGCATGCACGGGTTTACCTTTTCCAGTCCTGCAAACTTTAGCGAAGTGGTTCAATTTACCACATTTTTTACACTGTCTTCCTTTAGCTGGACATTGACTGTTTCCACCGTGTGCTTTGTTTCCGCAGTAGCTGCACTTATGAATATACTTGTATGCTTCCCTCACTTCATATTATTTTGCTGCCTTCTCAATTGTGTAATGCGTTTTTTGTTCAGCGCTCTTTGGAGCTCTTGCTTGTTGTCTCGTGCATGCGTTCACAGTCAGTTCACGTGAGCCGCTCGGAGTACATGCATCGAAGGTTCTCAGCTGTGCTTGTGCTATCTCGTGCGATCTTCGATGTCCACAGCTTTATTTAATGTTAGCTAAGACCCGCCACTTAAAAGTTTCTCTCGCACTTTCGCTGAGTTTGTGCCAAACACTATTCTATCCCTAACCATCTCATCTTCATTTGCATAAGCACAGTCCTTCACCAGCAAATTTAACTCCGTTACAAAGTGACCAAGAGTCTCATTTATACCCTGCATCTTCTCATTAAACTTGTATCTTGCGAATATCGTATTCGTCTTAGGCATAACAAACGCCTCAAAACGGTCATAATAAGTTTTCAGTACCATGGCTTCCTTCTGGGTGAGAGTCAATGTGTTAAAAATGTTTCTTCCTTTTTCCCCAATCAGCAGGTAGCTGCATTTCTCACACTCGTCTTTGCTTTTTAGCGGGCCAGAAAACATCAGCTCCACCTGCTGTCTGAACTTTTTCCATTCTCCCGGCAGGTTAAGAGAATCCCATTCAATTCGAGGGAACTCCAACAAAATCCATGACTGTCCTCTATTCTGACACCATGTGTTGTTTTTACAAATTGTGAAAAATGAAATGATTGCGAGACTTTCTTTTTAAGTATGCAGGGGAACTTTATTTATTACAGCTCTTACATTCACGGCATCCATACTCTAAATTAACTTCCATTATAGTAACCTTGAGGTCCCTTTTTCTGGTGCCTTCCTGATGACATAGGTGCCTAAACCATGCCTGATAATAATACATTTCAATGACAAATAAATATTACAGTGATCACCTCAATAGACATCTCACCAGCCAAATGAGTGAATCTAAGGCATTCCCGGTATTAACTTTTTGATTTGCCTGCGAATATTTAGCGGATTGCTGCTGACGGACAGCCTTATATGGGCAGGCACTCAAATACGTGGGAGGCGTGGGTATGGGGGACGCAATATAGGCAGGCAGCAAACTACGTGGGAGGCATGGTGATGGGGGATGCAACTCCACCTCACACGGCGACCAAGCTGCAGGCTATGGCCGAATATATGTACGTAATAAGATTCAGTTATGACTGTTACGCTGAGTTTCTAAATGAAACCTGCTTAACTTTTGTAAGCTGTAAGGAATGAGCCTGCAAAATGTCAGGCTTCTACCTACATGGTGTGGACTGTGCCCGGCAGTTTATCCCGGCCAAGTCCCCCAAGCCACCAGATGAAGCCCTCCCTGTAACGTGGAGATGCCCCGAATTCCAGCAGGGCATCATGGACTTTGGAGTTGTAGTGCACAGCCCTGCTGGATAACGTCCGGGGTCGCCAGGGATGCTGCAGGGAGACACAGAGACATTGGCTTTCAACAGCCCAGAAGTACTTGCCGGTCACAAAGACGGAAGGAATAAAATGCTTCCGGGCTGACAAAGAAAAGAAGAGTTTTGATTTGTCCCGGAAGTGCTAGGGAAGTCACATGGACTGCAGGTCAAGGAGCACTTCCGGGTCGTGGACTATAAAAAGGATAATGAAACACCAGAGCGTTGAGCTGAGCTGGATGGTAGGAGAGCAAAAGCATCTGGGAGTGGAGGATTGTATTATTATTGAGTATTGTATTGGTTTATGAGTATTGTGGAGGAGAGGATGCTTTGTGCACTTTATTGTCCTAATAAATCAAGTATTTGGACTTTACCTGGTGTCTGAGGAGTGGTCTGAGGGTTCAAGGGGTCAAGAAGGCCCCTATCTGTCTCAATGGGAAGTTGGAGAATTAGTGATGAGTGAGTCAGTCAGTCAGTGAGGGCTTTGCCTTTTATTAGTATATATATATACTCAGCAAAAAAGAAACGTCCCTTTTTCAGGACTGTGTATTTCAACAATAATATTTTAAAAATCCAAATAACTTTACAGATCTTCATTGTAAAGGGTTTAAACAATGTTTTCCATGCATGTTCAATTAACCATAATCAATTAATTAACATGCACCTGTGGAATGGTCGTTAAGACCTTAGCAGCTTACAGAAAGTAGGCATTTAAGGTCACAGTTCTAAAATGCAGGACACTAAAGAGACTTGTTACCGACTGTGAAAACACCCAAAGAAAGATGCCCAGGGTCCCTGCTCATCTGCGTGAACGTGCATTAGGCATGCTGCAGGGAGGCATGAGGACTGCTGATGTGGCTAGGGCAATAAATTGCCATGTCCGCACTGTGAGACGCCTAAGACAGCGCTACAGGGAGACAGGAAGGACAGCTGATCATCCTCGCAGTGGAAGACCACGTGTAACAACACCTGCACAGGATCGGTACATCCGAATATCACACCTGCGTGACAGGTACAGGATGGCCACAACAACTGTCCGAGTCACACCAGGAACACACAATCCCTCCATCAGTGCTCAGACTGTCCGCATAGGCTGAGAGAGGCTGGACTGAGGGCTTGTAGGCCTGTTGTAAGGCAGGTCCTACCAGACATCACCAGCAATAACGCCCATGGCACAAACCTACCTCGCTGGACCAGACAGGAGTGGCAAAAGTGCCTCTTCACTGATGAGTCACGGTTTTGTCTCACCAGGGTGATGGATGGATCTGTTTATCGTCAAGGAATTGAGCACGCCTGGGACCTGTTGGATCGCAGGGGTGAGGGCAGGAACTTGCAAGTGCCTTGGTGGAAGAGTGGGGTAATATCTCACAGCAAGAACTGACAAATCTGGTCCAGTCCATGAGGAGGAGATGCACTGCAGTACTTCAAGAAGCTGGCAGGCCACACCAGATACTAACTGGTACTTTTGATTTTAAGCCTCCTTCATTCAGGGACACATTGTGAAACATTTTTAAATTATGTCTTATGGTGTTGACTCTTTTAGTGTTTATACAAATATTTACACATTAAGTTTACTGAAAGTAAAAACATTTGAAAGTCAGAGGACGTTTCTTTTTTGTTGAGTATATATATATATATATATATATACAGTATATATATATATATATGTATATATATATATATACATATATATATATATATATATATATATATATATACTAACTGTGTGCTAAGCACGATCCTAGAAAATATTGAAATCATCACAACTACACGAAGCATCTCTTTCCTAGGAGGATTTAGTTGCTACCATGCCTCAGCATCGCTTGCGCCTGAACACTAAGCTTTAATGTGTCTCTTTTGAGGTTCTGTTTTGCGGTGTGCTGGCCTCTCTTGTGTATATTTGGAGCTGGATCCCTTACCCCAACTTTTAACTCTCACTTGCAGGTTGGACAAAGACTCATACTACCACACATAGACGTTTATATATAAGATATCTATATGGCCTCTTCAAGTAACAAAGACAGAATGAGTCCCAAAAATAGCTGGGATGCCAACCCGCCAACTCTATTTAATTCAAAAGCAACAGGAGCGCTGTGGAGCTCAAACATAAAGAATGCTGGCAGTCACCTCTAGTTTGCCCTCTGGTGGTTGATCCGAGTGTCAACTGGATGACTAATATGCATACAAGATCAAGAAGATCATCCCCACCCTACCCAGAAGGAGTGGGTTGGGGCTGATTTCACCCTGCAGTATTTTTAGCTTCCACAGGAACATGTGTACCAAGTTTCATGAAAATCGCTTCAGCCGCTCATAAGTGATGCTGGAACATATACATATACATACATACATACACATTGACTTTTATATATATAGATTTTAGGAAATTTTATACATAATCATTAAATTGTAGATAAATCACATTCCACAGGTGATCAGGCTGAATTAGCCAGATGTATTTTTTTTAATCCAGTGCTGATAAAGCAGTTGTTCCACACTAAAAGAGAGTTTTGGAGCTGTCATTCCTGATCACTATAAAGTTTACTTTTTTGAAAAATAAGCACAATTTCTACTGCAGTGTTTTTGCTTACCAAAATTCTCTTTATAAATGTTAAAAAGGTGTGAATATAAACAAAATAGTTATGGGCTCTTTCCATATTCTCAAGTCTATGCGGATAGCCCCATGAACATCAAGACACTGGAACGGAGGACCTAAAAGCGTTGTCTGGAATGCCACATATGAAGTGGTGTGTGGTGTAAAGGTTTTCTTCATTAGTTTTCCTTAGCAGAAAATGTTTAAAGTAAATTAATTTGCATGTTGCACAGAAACATTTGAACAGGGCTTTGATGGACTATTAATGAGCATTACTGTACATGTACTGATCTAGTAGGTTGCTTTTAAAAAGTGAAAAATTGCTAATCAAAGCATAATGACAATAATGACAATAATAATAATAATAATAATGATAATAATAATAAATTCATTTTATTTCTATCACCTTTCCTATTGTCAAAAGAGCGTCAAGAATTTAATGAACAAGTGGATTCACATACATATTTTCAGCCTTTCTTGACATTGTTTTTATAACTAATAATGTTTAAATGTGATAAAGGCAATAACATAAGCACTGCCCTGTCAGAACAATGTGTGAAGATGCAACAAATCTGGCAAAACAAAATTAACTGTTACTGAAACTTAAACTGAATCATTATTTAATATTCTGCACTTTCAAAAAGTATACATTACTATTTTTTACGTCAGTCTTCTCTTTATCAGATATAAGTGCCTGTCTCATGCAATATGATATTACTTGATATCATTTATACTTTACAACATATCAAAATATAGTTTGATTTTGTAGGGATACTTTGACTGCCAGGCTAAGAAAGTATGCCACAACCAAGCCTTTTAAAAGTGAACTCCAAAGTTTTACTAAATCTTGCAATCACTAACTTAGCTTCTATGTCTTCAGCAACAATATCTTGCCCTACAAAGCATTTGTTTTACAAGTCTTTTGGCCAGGATTTTCTTGTCTACATTTTCTGTATCAGCCTTATCCCATAACAAGCTAGGTTTACATGTGTCAACAGACTCAGAAATGCTGAATACTCTTCCACAGTTTCTATTTAGGCATCCTGGGCCATGTGGCTGGAGGTGCCAGTCGTTTCAATCCTCCCTGGTACATCAAAGAAGACTCACCTAACAATACCCACCCACCTTACTTCCCACAGTCCCAAGTATCACAAGGAGGAAGGCACAGCTGCACACAGAAACACCCAAAAATAAATATAAAAAGAATCTTTAGGGTTATCAAGAACCTATACTTGTTCATCCAACTTTAAACAAGTTGGCCATAGAACTGCCAATTAGATCTACAGTACTGGAGATGCCTACACTATTAATTCATGCAGCACATGGTTCAGGTAGCAACTTAGCAGCAATTATGCCCAAAGACAGCAATGTGTGCTGGAAACAGGAAAGAAAGAGACTAGAAGAATCCAGGAAAAAAGAAATCAAAGAGTGAAAGGGATATCACAGCATAGAAATAAAGAAAAAATTACAGCACAGCTCACCTAAAAGCTGAGACTTTAGGACATTCCCAGTATATACTGTGTATAAAAATATGCCTAGTGTTATATGTTGAAATTCAAAAGTGTATTTCACCTCTGATGTATTTTTATACAAGCTTTTGAAAGTATTTTGGGAAGTATTGGGATATGGAGATTCATTGGTGTTTTTCCTTGGGTGCTGATATTTTGTGATACTGTTGGCAGGACAAAGATGGACAACCACTTAAAAAGTTATTGTTATTCAATTTTGACTTTCAGACCTTTTGCTTAACAATAGAATCACGCTTCTATTTTAACAACGTGTAGATTGTTGTAAACACGGAACACACATGAAATGCATGTGATTTCCAAATAACGATATAGCATTTACTCTAGTCTATACAACTCTAAGCAACTGACACGCAGATAAACAGACTTGAGCTGAGAAAAATTTGTGCAGTGGTGGGGGAATGTGAGAGCAACACTATAATTACCAAAGCCTATGAAAAAACTTGCAATTCCGGCCCACCTTAAATTCCTTCGCAACTCTCCATCAGTGTCTTTTGCCTTGTAAATGTGTCAATCAACACAAGCAACAAGCAGCCTACTATCCCATCCCCCCACCGCCGCAAAAAGGGCAAAAAGTTCTCCCAACTCAAGCCTTAATTACCTAGGTACCTAGAGTTGTATAGGTGTAAAAGGAGTAATATAGTGCCGACCGGCACAGACTACTGAGAGGCACATGTACAAAACACACAGGCTTTTATTTTTCTTCACCCATGGGCTGCATTACACCTTCCCCATGACCCACAGGCAATACACAGTCCCAAAGCACTTTAATCCCACACAACAACTCCTTCTGGCACCACCACTCCTCCCAGGCAACCTCGTCCTCTTCCTCCCGATTCTGGCTCCTCAGTGGTGGAGGCTGGCTCGCTTTATACTCCACCCGAGAAGTGTTCCAGGTGCTTGACCACCTGGACCTAATTGCACCTCCGTGGTGGGGCTGAAGATTCGTCCAGCCAGGCTTTTGAGTCTTGGCAGCGTCCCCTAAGCGGCCACCCCATCTCCCAACCAGGCTGTAGAGGACTCCATGTCCCATGGAGCCACGTGGGTGAGTGGGAAATGAACATTGGCCAGGGAGGCTGCCACCTAGCGTCCCGGGGGAGGTATTGAGCTGTCCATGGTGGCTCCCCCGGAACATATGCAGCAGGGGTGTCCCGACCGGGCATGGGACCCGGCTGTCTGTCAGAAGGGGTAAATAATATATTGTTATTTGGAACACATTCATTAAATGTGTGTTCCATGTCTAGAAAGATCTACAGTATGTAAACATATTATTAAAACAAAACATTTTCATGTATTAATAATAAATGACAAAATGTGAGAGATGAACTGTATAATGTGTGAGCCTGAAGTCCAAATATCAAATAAATACTTTCACAAAAGAGCGCAAGTATAATATTCCAGCTTCCGTGGTGCAGCGGTAAGAACTGCTGACTTTAATCAAGAGGCCACCGGTTCCAAACTGGCTGCCTCACAAATTTACCATTTTGAAGTAGTGAGCAAGTAATAGGAACCACAGTATAGAGAAGCATGTACATTGCAAAAGGTACACATGTTGTAATATGTGCATTGTGACACCCGTGTAGTGGAATTGGAATCACCAGCCTACACTATAGGTGTCAGTATGTGCGATTGACCGTGACCAGGATGATGGTGTAAGACAGGGAGACACGAACACAAAAAAGGGTTGGGTTTTTTGAAAAATAAAGTGAGGTTTTATTTACAGGTGCACTTAAAGACAAATCAAAATAATGTCCTAGGAATTTATATATATTAATACACAGTCCATATACATAAAGGACACACAAAAACAGTAATCAAATGGAGCCAGAATGACTATACAGTATACAATATTTACAGTGTTTCCTGAAAGTCCAAAATGAAAAAAAGTATACTGCACACAAAATAGTGAAATCCAAATATATACACAAAAGCAAAATGTGAAGCTGTCTTCCTCCACAGTGATCCAAGTCAGGAAGCTGCTCCTCCAAACAGTGTATAATACACGATTCACCCAAAAATATTCAAAATACAGAAAAAAAAAGTGTATATACAAAAATAAACAGTGCACCACTAACCACAACCCAATAAATACCTCCACCAAAGTTAATCAAGAGATATTTATATGAAAATATTTACAAAACAAAGCACAAGCCTGTAATGCTTGGTAACTTCTAAAGCAGCAGATCTACCAAGTACAGTACCTTCCTCCAAGACGAACTAGTCAGAAAAGACCCCACTAGAGGCCATAATTCCCTTTTGTATTCGGCTCCACTGCGCCGACCAATTAAACAGCAATATGTCATCCCTCCCAGGGTACTTGATGACATGAACGTGTTTGCGAACAGCGTCTACTATCCCACATAATTACTATAAAAAATCGAGCAGTGGCGTGCACGATATAGCTGTGGCGGCTTTTCAGACGCAGACTGCACTTCATGTCTTAAGTTAAAGTAAGCACTTTCTAATTTTTTTTCCTCCTTCCCCTGAGCTACAGCTCAGACAACTACGAACACGGGATCCCTTTACTAGACCGCGGTAAACTAATATTAAGACGCTTACTTTTCTTTTGCACTTTTAGTGTTAATGAGGTCCGGAAGCGCGTGCAGGTGTGGAGGACCGACAATGCTATCCTGGCCGGTCAATGGCAAGGCTGTCTCTCAAGTCTATATGAGACCCACCGCAACGCTCCCCAAAAGGCGCTAATATCGTCAGTGAAGACGTCTGTCTGCACTATATAACAGAAAAAGGCAAGTTTCCTTTCTTTAAACCTTTTTGTCCTAAACAAATGCCTCTCTCTTAACATGGCAGAGGGACACTTAACTAATTTTATTTAATTACTGGTAATGCCAGTAGGCACATTACCACATGCATGCTCAAACACACGACCCAATGAAGCTGGAACTTGATTACAACGTTCACATGTTGGATCTTGCTCTGGAAACCTTTTAGACAATTTTAAACGAGACAGATTTGCTCAAAAGATAATTTTAAGTTGAATAATTGTATGGCGCTAGGGTGAATTCTATACATTGCTACCTTCCACTCTTTGTCTGAAATGTTGAGTGAAAGATTGTTTTCCCTCTATACTCTGGGATCTTTGCAAGGGAGGGACTTTAAAATGTTTTTATATACTACAGAAATGCAGTCAGAGTCCTTAAGCCTGATCAATATTTTTTCTGGAATAGAGGTGAATGGGAGATGAAGAAAGTTGAGCAGGTTTTGTTTAGCAAAGTTTTTAATTTGGAGGTAGTGAAAGAAATGTGTTACTGGAAAGAAGTTAAATTTGATGTATAATTGTTAGTAGGATGCAAAGATGTTGTCTATGTACAGATCTCTAAGTGATTTAATCCCAAATGTTTTCCGGGCAGTAAAAACTTTATATGTTTCAGATAGAAAGGTGGTTATTGTGCAAAGGTGCCACAGATAGATGTGTGTGAGTGAATGAAGCACAATTGGGTTGTTAGTATATTGGTGATGACTTGTCTTTATTGGGTTGCAAAGCAAAGAATATGAAGAAGTACTGAATTTAATTTCTATTACGGACCAAGACTGTGTATGGTTAATCCCTTTTTGTCACTGTCCAGGTTTTTACAGCTTGTATATTTATAAGCCCAGTAATAAAATTAAAAGTTAGGTAGAGAGCCATGCCACCTTCTGCCTTTTGGTCTTTGGATACGTGGATGTTTTGAATTCCAAATAAATAAGGTTATGATTTAATCTAACTTCTTACAAAATTATTTATTGATGTATATAGCAATGCTTTGAAATGAAAAAAAGCTTAGAAAGGATATTCATCTTGACAGTGTTAATTCTTCCAGCTAAAGTGTGATAAAGGGTAGACCATCTCTGCAGGTTTTGGTTTTTCCATGCAAACAGCAAAGTTTTGTTGATAAAGAGCTTTATGTTTACTTGTGATGTTTACCTAGGTATTGAAACTAATCTGCGATGATTAAAGGGAAGGTGTTCAATCAATATTGTGTGCTGACAGTTCACTGGAAAGAGCACACATTTATTCAAATTAATTCTGAGACCAGACATCTTTTAAAATTTGGTTAGTGCTATTAGGACTGCTGGCACAGTATTTTGTGGATCTGATCTATACACTTACATATCATCTGCATATAGTAAAATTTTCTGTTCAAGTCCTTCTCTTATAATCCCTTTACCTCATAAGCATTTTGAAAGTGAACTGCTAGTGGCTCAATGGCGGTTGCAAAAGCAGTGGTGACAAGGGGCATCCTTGTCTAGTACCACGCTCTAGTTTGAAGTAGTCTGAAATAATGTTGTTAATACAAACTGAAGCTTCTGTACTGGTATACAGTAGTTTGATCCATGCACATATGTTTGGGCCAAACCGAAGTTTCTCCAATGTTGTTAAGAAGAGCTTCCATTCAACCATATCAAATGCTTTTTCTGCATCCAACGATAATATTATCTCCAGGGTGTTAGACTTGGAAGCTAAGTGTCTGCCTTTAATAATTCAAGTTTGATATTGTGATTATTATCAAGGCACTTTCTCAGTCCTTCTAGCTAGGACTTTGGAGTATCTTAACATCATTATTTAAAAGTGAGATTGGACTATATGATACACATTGTGATAAGTCCTTATTTAGCATAGAAAAGACTGTAAGTAATGCTTGTCGAAAAAGTTAGAGATATAATTTTATTGCCTCTAGCTTCTGTAAGTGTTGCTAATAAAAGGGGAGCTAACTTCATTGAGATTTGTTTTATAAAATTCGTCAGGGTTTGCCATCAGGGCCTGTTGCTTTCCGACTCTGAAGTGAGTTTGTAGCATCTAGTACTTTTGATAGTGCCAGAGGTTTGTCAAATTCATTTACACTGAGGGTATCTAGTTGTGTTATCTTTAATGCATCCAAAAATACATTAGGTTATGTCTTGTCTTCTTTAAACTGAGTAGAATATAAGAACTTAAAGTAGTCTCTAAATGTGTGCATTATATTTTTATAGTCAATGATTTTGTCTCTGTCTGTGTTGGTAATTGCTGGGATTGCATTGCGAACTTCTTGCTTGTGGTTTTGTTGAGGCTAAGATCTTATTAGCATTTTTCTCTGTGTTCATTCGTAATGTGATGTCTTCATTTAAAATAACTTGTTCTGTTTCTTTAGTTGTGAGAGGTTGTGTTCTGTATGCAGAACCTGTCTTTTCCTATGAAGTGCCTCATTTGGACATCTGGCATGTTCTTGATCTATTCTGGTACTTTCACCGATTAGCTTTTGTACCATCTTGGTTTCTGATTTATTTTTGTGGGAAAAATATGAAAATAATCTGTCCACTTAATAAAGCCTTCAGAGTTTTCTGAGTGTTCCGGCAGAGACCTGTAAAGATAAGTTTGTCTCTGAAAAAATCAATTTGTTTGGATATAAATTCTCTACAGTTCTCGTCTTCTAATGAAGAAGTGGGTTAAGATGCCATCTGCAAGATGAGTATGTGGGTGTAATGATTTAAGCTCCATGATGAAGGGACGTGGTCAGAGATTACAATAATGCCAAACTTACAAGATTTAATTGTAGGCAAGAAATTGTTATTGATAAAGAAACAGTCAGGGATGCAATGATGAGTAGAAGTAATACAATACAATTTATTTTATGTATAGCCCAAAATCACACAAGAAGTGCCACAATGGGCTTTAACCAGCCCTGCCTTTTGACAGCCCCCTAGCCTTGACTCTCTAAGAAGACAAGGAATAACTCCAAAAAAACCTTGTTGGGGAAAAATGAGGAAACCCTGGGAAAGGCAATTGAAAGAGGGACCCATTTCCAGGTAGGTTGGGCTGCAGTGGGTGTCAAAAAATGGGGTAAATACAATACAATACAAAGAACAGAAGTAATAATCAATACAGTGTAATAGTAAAATAAAAATATTATAAGTACAGAGCAGAATTTAACAGTATGTTAAATGTCAGATGTCACATAATATGATTTAGATTTGTTACGAGTCCTGGAGACCTCAGCCATCCAGCTGCCTCCCCCAATTGGCCATTCCACAGCTGAGACAGTGCTGAACCAGCCAGTCCGATAAAGGACCCCTCTACCTGATGATTCCTGTGATACTCCATCAGAGATGACTTTACCTTAGGCAGGCAAAGCAACTTGGCAGGTGGGCGTGTACCGAGAAGAGAAACAGAATAGTTGAGGTTTAGTAACAAATCGTGACTATCATATTACATATGTTTTAGTGCTAATGACCAACAACAGAGATGCAGTCTGTACAATTAATCAGCAGGTCTAGTCAGGATTTACTTAACTGAAGTAATGAATCTTCAACCGGGATTTGAAGCTGAGACTGAAGGGCATCTCTTATAGTAGCAAGCATACCATTCCACAGTTTAGGGCCATTCGTAGTGCAGGATCAAACTCGCAACCTTCTGATTCTCAGGCGGAACTGATTCTATTGCACCATGGAGGAAGTTACAAAAATGGGTATCAATTCGCATGTTAAGGTGCCTTTTTTTTTCTGCAGTTATATTTTGAATTAAAAGCAATTGTTGTGTTATATTTGTATCTTTTGTGAAAATGTTTCTTTGATATTTGGACTTCAGGCTTCATACATTATATAGTTTATGCCTACATTTTGTCATCTACTACTAGAATATAAAAAACGTTTCTGTTTTAACAATGTGTTGACACAGATTACTGTAGAAACGGAACAGACATGAAATCGTGTGTTCCAAATAACGATCTATTATTTCACTCTAAAACTCACTTCACTCCCAGATACTCAATCAAGGCATGAGCTGAGAGAAGTTCGTCACGTTCTAAATTGGTGGGGGGATGGAATAGTCGGCTGCTCCTAGCTTCTCTTTATCAGCACATTTAGAGGACAAAGGAAGCTGGCGGAGAGGTGTGAAGGATTTAGGTGGGATGGAATTCTAGTTTTTAGTAGGCTCTGGTAATTCTAGTGTTAATAAGTGGGTCTCTTGTAAATATTCAGTTTTAGCGTTTAGACCTGTTAGGTGAGAGAATACTTTCTTTTTATTTATTATTTATTTTATTCATTATATTGCAATCCATACAAAGAACAAGTTTTACAAAAAAAAAATTGATTTAAAGAACAGACTGACCCCCACCCCGAAAAGAGAAGAGAAGAAAATTGAAATTTAAGGCTTGTAAACTTACCTAAATTAATAAATTCTCTGGGCTTTATCACATTTTAAAATATTACTGATTAGATCCCATGTTTTAAAAAAAGTCTGTACGGATCCCCATTTTGTTTTTTTAAATTTCAAATGTTAAACATCTTTTCCCCACTGACTTAAAAAAGAGAGTTTGGGTTCTTCCAGTTTATCAGAATAAGTCTGCGTGTAAAAAGTGTATTTTTTTAATTCGTGTTTGGACCTTTAATATTCCCCAAAAGCTAATTGTTTGGTCATGGAGACATTGTTTATAAACTTTTGTTGACATTTTGTAGTTAATTTAAGATAGTACATTATTACATAAAGTAAAAATGTAGAACTTTTTTTGAATGCCCACTTTCAGTTTGGCAGGATACAAAAATTAGTTTTCTGTAAGCAGTTTAATGTTGTAAAATGGGGAATGTTTAGAGCTGTTGAGGATGAAAAACCCGGGAAAATCAATTGGTTATTTTCAATACAATCTCTTGTTTCTGTTTGGGGAAGGCATTATATTAATTTAAATTTTGATATGTAATTTAAGGGGTAAAAACCCACCGGGGGGCGAGAAACGATGTTGCTGCTGCTCCTCCTTTGACAACATTTTTCATAAATTGCCTTATTTCTACACTTTTTACGCTTCTTTTATTTTTTAATGAGTATGTTGGGGTATAGCGCTTGTTCATGGATTTGGCTTAATATTTACAGTTTTTTGGACTCTACTTTGACTGGGAACATGAGTCTTGGATCAGGGGGGCGAGACCTCAACTTTTCTTTGTACCTCCCGATTTAGGAACTGGGGATGATCTGTCTCTGTGATTTATTGCTATGCTGATCTGCCCCCGTTTTATCCGTACCCTACAACGGGAACTGATCGTGTTCACATAACCTGGCTTATGGCTGGGGGGAAACCCGTAAATTTACCAACTTACTGTTTGTTGTGTTTGGAACCCCCAAATCCTGCACCTATCCTGCTAGGGTTTTTTGCTGTTTTTTTCGCTGCTCATCTATGCTACCACACCTGCCTGCCCCACCATTTCCCGCTGTGCTGTGCTTTTTTACTGCTTTTCAGATAAGTATTGCCCGGGCATGCTAAAATACCCAAAAACCCTTCTTATTAAATGTTTGTCCAGAGAAAAATAGTCTGCGGGAACATCCTAAAAGAACCGTATTTTGCAGCTCCTGAAATATAAAATGCGGGTCAATCCCCACCCCGGGTTGTGAATGAAAAGCAACAGGCACATTTGCTCAGAATGCCATCCTGCTCATGGACCTGGAAATAGAAGTGTAAAGTCCAAATTTATTTTGTGAAAATAAACCCGTTGGCTCGGGAAAAGGTTTTTAAATAATATTGCACTGTTTCCAAGACCCCTTTAATGGCAAAGCATTGGTTCTGTCGAACTCTCAATGACACCAAACTTGATATACTGTGTTTAACGGAGACTTGGCAAAAACCAATGAATTTACATCTCCAGGTGACTCCACCTGGTTTCACTTTCCATCAGAACCTCCGGCTCTGAAAGGAGGGGGGCCCGGAATTACAGAGCAGACCCAACAACCCCCAATTGTCCCCTGTCTTTTCGTCCCGGCTCTTAAACAATAACGGCGGTTCTGTCTCACCATTTTTTTTATCGTCCCCAAAATAAAATGCATCCTTCTTATCTGACTGATTGAACGTTTAACCCACCTAAGTTTTAAAAAATTACCCTTTCTCTGTGATTTCAACATCCATATTGACACTACTACATCTAAACTGAGAAATGAATTCCTATCCTTACTGGACTGTTTTGTCTTGACATAACATTTTGTTTTTCCCACCCTCAGGTGGTCAAAATTGGATCTGATTCATTTGGGACTATCTGTTGCCAACATTTACAGCACTGATTTGGGACTCTCTAACCATAAAGCAGTTTTTTTCATTTATTGCCTTTCCCCTCCTCTTGGTTTAAACGAAAATTTTTTACAGAAACAAAAATATCTGTTCCCTCTATCCTTTCTGGATCCATTTCTGATTTTTTACTTTTTTTCCCGTCAACACTAATAGTCTTGTTGACCACTAAAACCTCACCCTTCATTCAGCATTAATAAAACATCTCCTTTAAAACATGGGGGTTCCTTTAACGTTAAACCCTTTTGGAAAAATGCAAATTGTGATCTAGAAAGCAGCGGGCCCGACACCTTGAGAAATGTCACAAAAACCCACCTCCCCTGCAATCCAGGCTTTTTTGACCCCCAAAGAGCTTACAGAGAAGCACTACCTGCTGCTAAGAAACCCACTTGGCAGAATAATAGAAAGTCCCCACAAAACCCAAGGTTTTTTTTTCGTAGTTAATAAAGCTAAACCCATCTGGCCCAACTCCCTTTTTTCACAAGTCTGTGAGGAATTCCCCCTTTTTTCTGAAAAAATTAAAGATCTAAATAATTCAATAAATAAATACATCATTTGTTTATATCTCCCATTTTCCCCTCCACCCAGCTCGGGTAAGTTCTCACCAGTCCATCTTTTTTTAATAACCGCTTTTAAGATGGGCCCACTACTTTGTGTACGGGCCCCCATCCCCAGCACACTTAAATCCTGCCTTCATGCCTAATCCGTTTTCGCAAAAAAACTCATCCCTTGACACTGGTTTGTGCCTTATTTTTAAAAATTGCTTAACCCAAGAAAAAAGTCTGGTCTTGATCTAAAATCTTAACAATTTCGGGCCTATTTCCCATTTCCTTTTTCCTGTCAAAAGTTCTTGGGTTTTGTGGGCTCCTAGTCACCTTAAACCACTACTAATTTGATGGAACCCTTTCAATCTGGTTTCGGGGGACAACTGTGAAACTGCTCTCACAGGAAACCAAAGATTTGTTTATGGCGCAGACTCTGGACAAACAAAATTAATTCTATTAGACCTCAGTGCAGCTTTTGAACTGTCAGTTAAATTTCTACTGCCCAGAATGGGGGCATGCTGGGATCTCTGGAACTGCCCCAGTGGTTCAAGTCCCATCTGACTGATAGGCAAGGTTTGTTGTTTTGGCAACAGGAGACCACTCGGCAGTCCTCAAGGGGTTCCACAGAGCTCTGCCCTTGGCCCTCTTCTTGTTTTTATGCTTCCCTTGGCCATTGTAGCTATGGACGAGCTATCTTTTTTATGCAGATGATCTCAACCTTCAATGTTAAAGTGGAACTTCATCACAGTTTTCTACTCACAACCGATGAAATTAAAACCTGGATGGGCAAACTTTTTAAAAATAAATTCAACAAAACTGAACTCCTGCAAATTGGGACTAAAATGCAACAATAAAATGGCTCTTTTTCCCATAAACTTGGCAGTGATCTCATCAGACCTGCCTCTCCAAAAAAATTGGTGTCATTTTTTGATTCCTCCTCTCTTATTCTGCCCACATAAATCACATTATAAACTTTCTTATGTGGGCGAATAAAAAAACAACGGAAAAACATAAACCCAATTAAAATAAAAATAATTTCTTTTTTTCTTAATTCTTTGGGGAGTAGAAAAAAGGGACTGCCCTTTCCAATTCACTGATTTGGGTTTAGCAGAATATCTAAAGTAAACCCCTTCTCTTTTATATCCTAGAAAAAGGAAAAAAAACCCCCAGCAGTTCATTCTGAGGTTATACATAGCAAAGGGTTTAAAACTTAATTTATGACATACGGTGTCCCAAAACATAAACAAACAGCCATTTCATTCCCAAGGGAAAACACCCTTTTAATTATACACACTTAAAAATTTTAAATTTTGGGTTTGTCCTTAAAACTTAAAACCACTTCTCTATAGTATCAATAGTTTTCCTATAAATAAAAAATTTGTCCTTAATCTGTGAAAAACTCCTTTTCTGCATAAATGGAATAATATAAGCTTCTGCCTGATAAAACCAAAAAAAACTAACTGGGGAAAGAAGGGGCTTTCGGGGTTGACAAAACCGCAAAAATAAAACTCCAGAGAAATAAAGGGAAGTTATGGAAAATTTTTAAAAACAAAACTTTGGAAGATTAAAAAAGAGAGGTGTTCCGGGGGGGCAAGAAGAAAATAGGGGGGAAAGGGCCCGAAAAGGTAGTTATTTGGGGAAATAAACTGGAATTGGGAGAGTAAAAAAAGAATCTGTTCTTAATTGTAAAAGAACCTTAACCCTATATCACAGATTATCCCCAAGACAAAGGAATAACCTTCAAAACCAGATAAACCAAAAAAAAACAACAACAATGATTTAGTCCACTTTTACAGTGGGGATGTGATTCAAGAAAAAAGTCCCTCCCTCCCGGGATGTGGGGGGAATAAGACCTGAATGGTTCCCCCGCTGGTTGATGTTTTTCCTTCGGTTTTCCCTGACCGTATCTAGGTTTCCCAAGGGGGAAACTGGAACTTCATCAGTAGGGGACTGGTCTGCCAACCCTTTCTTGTTTGTGGACTTCCTTGGGGGAAACTCGGAACCGCAAGACTAAAAAAAGATCATTGTCACAGTATGCAGAGTAAATTTAAAACCATGCCAACAGGCATGGGGATCCCTTCAATTTTAAATGGTGACAGTCCCAACTGCCTGTGTCCTTCCTCTCCCACATCAAAGGGCCCGGGATAGACATCTGGCCCGATTAAGTTTGTCTGCTCACAGATTTTTTTTAATTTGATTTTTTGGGTACAATTGCCCCTTTTTACAATACCCACTTTGGGATGGTATTTGCAGTAATGATACATTTTTCTGGAGCCAAGTAGTCAGCTATTTATTCAGAATTCACAAAATGGGTTCCGTTTCGGTATGCAGTTTCTTTATATTCCCATCTTGGAATGATTTCTTTTATTAAAGCTTTAACAGTTTTATCGCATGCTTAAAAAAAACTTCACCCCCGGGGGAACACACGACAATTCCCAAACAATAGGGAGCCTTTAAATGTTAAGTCAATGAAACCATTTGGGGGTGTTCAAAGGGGCCCATTGGGGTTTGGAGTGACGGGGGGGCTTACCTGAATACCTTTTCCTACTTAAACCTTTTGGGATAGTATCGTCAGCAGAATTGTTAATATGTAGAAACCTGTGGTTTCCCAATGTTTACTTGGGGCATAGTGCTTTTCCTGCATGATCCAGGTCGTGTGGAATTTGCCATTCCTGGAAAAGAAGCCTTTTGGGGGGGTTTGTTATTTGCTTTTTGGGGCCCGACCCCCGCAGAGGGATCCTTTCCGGGGCCACTTTATCCTTTCTCGGCGTGGTAGCTCTGTAAAAATAATTTGATTATCAAGTCTTTGTCATCTTTCTGTTGGAATAAAGACTGGTGTGTTATTGGCGGCCCGTTTGGGAAATGGGCAGCCAGTTCATTTCCTTTGACTGGTTTTTTTCCCATAATGGGCTTGCCATTTAAGTATTCCCAGTTTTTATGGTTCTGTTATAGCTTTAAAAAGGGGTTCCGCTAATTTCTGGTGTTGTATGGGCTTCCATCTGGTTTTTAATCCCCCAATTTCCATAATGCCCCATGATTGGAAGTCCCCAAACGATCGGGAAACTGGAAATGGTTATGACCTTCCTTTCAGACAACTGGCAAGCTCGAGTAGGCTATTACTCCTTTTTTGTGCATTTAAACTAGAAAAAATTGGTTTGTTCAAAAATGGTTTTTAAATATAACTGGGGGAAGTGTTCTGTCGTCCCAAACCCAAGAACAGCCATCCTCATAAAGAATTTCTCCCGTTTTTAGTAGAGTTTTCCCGGGTCCGGGCTAGGTTTCAGGACTTTTTTTCCATCCTGGCAGTTTTTTGGGTTCCCCCCTCCCTCAGTGGGAAATAAGGTAGCTGGGTTTGGGGGTTGAGCATCTTCAATGTGACGACAGGGTAAGGCAATTTTTTAAAAGTGTATTGCCTTTCAGTAGTGAGGTGTTACCATGTTTCCCTCTGTAAGGCACTCCAAACCTCAAACCTTTTCCCACATTAAATCTTCCCCTAATGTAGACCTCTTCAGAACTATCAGCAAAATTAGAAAAACCCTGGGCGTGAAGTATTGTTTTCACCTGTCCCATCATTGCATCTTCGGAAGGGGGGCTAAACCAGCGCGCCTTTTCAATTCCCAGAAAAAAACTTTTGGGGGAAAAAGGGTGTTTAGTTAATGGATGGATCTAAATTCCCTTTTAGAGCTTTACTGATCCCTTTTCTGCCGCTTTATCTCCCCTTTCTACGGTTGTAGAGAAAAACCCTCCTTTGTGATTTTCCTCCCTTTTTAAAAAAAAATTAGTGGGGTAATTGGCCTTTTTTTGCCCCCCCGGCGTTTTAACGGCGCCCCGGGTTTTTCACCACTACCGTTTTAAATTTAATTTTTTTTTTAAGTAATGTACGATTGGGCTTTCGGGTTTAATAAACTCATAAACAAAACCCCTTTTGGCCCACAGAGTGAAAAGGCGGATTTTTACCGAATTTAATTTAATTTTTAAAAAAGTGACGGTCAGCTTTTCCGTTTTTGTTTTCCCTAAAATTTTTGCCCCCAAAACAATGAAAGGGGTCGTTAAAACTTGAGGCGAAAAAAATTTTTTTTAAAACCCCTTACCGTTAAAAAATTTTTTATAAAACCAAAAGAAAGGCCTAACTTTCGTTTTTCCAAAAAAAAAAAATTTTTTCCCTTGGAATTTAAATCATAAAATTCCAAAAAAGGAATTTTAATTTTCCCCTTTCAACCCCGGGTTGCCCGGGTTTTTTTTTTTCCCCCGGAACTTTTGTTTGGCCATTTCCCCTAGAAAAACCAACAAACCGTTCTTCCCGGGTTTTCCTGAGCCTCAGAACATAAAAAATAACTCATCCCACATATTTCACCGGACACCACCCCTTTGGAAAAACCCCTTTTTTTCTTTTTTAGTTCTTGTCCTACACACAAACACACACCCCCCCGCACACACACTCACATGCAACACAGAGCCTCTGTATCCCTACGCATCACAGCTCAGGTCCCAAAGCTTCCTTTAAAGTGAATCAACCAGAAATGAGACTCAGGGTGTACAGTAATTTAAAAAAAGCATTTACAAGATAGTAACGAAAACCACATAGCAGTGGCCCGGGGCAGTACAAAAATAGTGGAAGGTTTGGACTATAGGGTCCTAGGGGTATAGGCATTGACTCCTTGAGGGCCTAAGAAGCATGAATCAAACTTTTTAACTAAGAATAGGAAAGTATTGGATCGGAATAAAACCCCCAACTAAATCAGCATAAACAATTGTAATACCGGGGGCTCAGCCCCAAAACAAAAAAGATATTGTACAAAAAGGAAGGATATTTGGGGAAAAACCAAGGGTTCAGATGAGCTATTCAGACAAAATATTATTTCCTTTACCCAGAAGTGAGTGGAGAAATCTAATTAAAAATTTTAAGGGTAAAACATGGGTTTAGGGGGGAAGTGAAAGATAAAGACAGAACGAAATTGGGGTTTCAGGTCAACTAGTTCTACCCATTTTCTTAACAGATCTATCTGGGTAAACTTAATTTGGTCCCCCATACCCCAATCCTCCCCCTTTTTGGGCATGCTATTACCCAAATTTTCTCACATTATGCCACGAAAACAGAGGTTTGAATGAGGATATGTGGTAAAAAACCCCTCCCGAAGAAAAGAATTTTGTAAAAAAAAAATCTGCTCCAGCCAGTTTTGCTGAGATATAACAGTTGTTTGGCAAATATTTTTCTAAAACAGCAGCTGAAAAGTCCAAATCAATCTTCATCATAATACAGTCCAAAAAAACATGCAATACAGTAAAATTTTTAATACTTAAACAAGAGGAACCCAGGGCAGCAAAATTTTTGCTTTTTGAGTCAAACATGAACAATCAAAGGGAGCATACAAGCATGTAATGGTGGTGGTCGTGCAAGGGCGGTGTGCTGTTCATAAACCTTCACTCTCTTATTTTAACTGTGCAAAGGCACGGCGTCCATCAAGTCTTTTAAAGTTCACTGGGGATTAGGGGTGATATTTTTTGCTTTTATTTGGCCGTCTACTAAAATGAAATGGGACTATCAACCGCTGTCGTCCCAGAGACCTGTCCCTTTTATCTCACATCATTTCAGCCTGAAATGAGCTTTCCTTCAAAGGGCCTGAATCCCTTTTGCGTTTTGGCATATATGTCATCTAATTGTTTTTTATTGTCATGAACTGGTTCCCAAAATTTCCCGCCCCCCTCTTTTAATTCTTGCAGGTCCCGTTTTTTGCACCATGGGGGGGAATTTTTTAAACTGAGTCAGACTGTTGACATTATATTTTGGAAAAGGGGCCCTTTTATTAATGGTGTTTAAATTCCATCCTTTCATATTCATGTTTTTTTTACCCCTTTGGGGTCAGAATCGGGGAATGGGGATCCCTTTTCCGCGCTTCATCCTCTCTGGCTGGGAAAAAGTTCATTTTAAAATCCCGGGGCCCCTCTTCTTCCTCTCCCTAAACCTCAAGCTGCCCAAGGGGTGGTGATGGACTATTGTCCCAAAGGGGGGTGGGTCGCATGCTGACTAAATCAAAGGTTTCTCTTCTTCTTTTTTTTTTATATTTTTTATTTTTCTTCCTTCTTTCATCCGGGCTTTTTGGGGCAGTTCTTTCATTATCAAGGGCAACTTTTTCTTTCTACAATAAGTTTAATTTGACTTTTCAGTCCCCCATTGCACTTTGCACCCTTTCAGGGCTCTATCTTTAATTATCAATTCCCCTCTATTAAACATTTCCCTTTTTTTACTGGAGCACCCTCTGCTTTTCAAAACAATCACCTAACTTCCTGTAGTTCACCATATCACCAGAGCCTTCTGGCCATCTGCCCCCCTCTGTTCATTCCATTTACAATTTTTTTTTTTTTTTAATCTAACCCTGTTTTCTGTTCTATGTAGGCCGGGCCCTTTTTTTTTTCCCTTGGGCGTTTTTAAAACAAAATCCCCAAAAGAGGCTCCTATTCACCCCTGTTTTTCAAAGTCTTTTTTTCGAATTCCACAGGGCTTTCCCTTTTATTAAATTTTCCCTCTCCCTTCTAATTATAAGTCTATTTAAAACTCCCCCATTCAAAACCCTAATGTCGCCCCGTACCCTCCCCGGGCGGTAAGGCAGTTGTACTCAGCGGTCCCCATCTTATTCCCGTTCCCAATTTGCACCTTTCCCCCGGGGTTTTCCCACAGGGGGGAAACTGTTTTCCAAATAAAATGAATAAAACCAGGAAAAAGGGGAAAATAATCAATGCTTTATTCAGTCCCCATTACGTTGATTCATGCTTTCTGTTTCCCAAAAGGGGTTTTTTAACCGGTTTGCTTGTTTTCCCCCCTGGTCAGTAGTTTTCCGCACTCTTTTTGCTAAACCAGCCTCTTGGCCCCCCCCGGTCCCTCCTGTTCCCGGGCCACGGGGCAACAACCTGATTAAACGGTGACGTTTCACCGAAGGCCCCTGGTTACCCCTGTTTGGTGATTTTCCCTGAGTGACCCGTTTAGTTGAAATAACTGGGGTTGGCAAAAAAGGGGCCCCCCCCCGCGAGTGCTTTTCCATCACTTCAGTTTTTATCTATTCTTCCCCTCCCCCTTTCCTTTATTTTACTTTTTAAACCTCTAAGACTTCTTCTTCTTTTTTAAGTGTACTAACTCATGTCCCACATTCATAATCTTTAATGTTTTATTTCCGAGAGCTTATCTTCATTCCGGCCACTCCCGCCCGGTTTCTTTTCCCGGCCGGGCTTCGGGCTACTCACCAAAATTTTTTCCCCCCCTGGGAAATTCCCAGTTTACTCGACATTCAGGAAGAATCAGAGGGGTCAAGGGTTCCTCATGCAGGAGTCGGGGCGGGGCCCGTCCCCAACTTTCGGATCTGGTCCTCCCACCCCCGGTGTCGTCCCTTTCGGGCCTCTGGGGAATCCTGCTCAAAAGGGTGGGCCTTCTTTATTGGGCCCCAAAAAGGCCTGAAGTGTAAACAGGAAAAACTTAAACCCAATTAAAATAAAAAAAAATTTCTTTATTCTTAATTTTGGTGAGTAGAAAAATGTGAGACTTCTTTCCAACTCAGTCACTGTTTTGGGTTTAAAAAGAATATCAAAATCCCGTTCTCTCTTTTTATCCTAGAAAAAGGAAAAAAAACCCCAGCAGTTCATTCTGAGGGGGATACATAGCAAAAATTTTTAAAACTTAATTTAGACATACGGAAAAGTCCCCAAAAAATGAAACAAACGCCATTTTTCATTCCCAAGGAAAAACTCTTCTAATTATAAAACTTTGAATCAATTTAAATATTCTTTGTCCATTAAAATCTTACATTCTTCACTGGGTCCTCTGATAGTACCCAATCAGCCCTTTTTATAAATGATAAAAGTTAGTCCCCTTTTTTGCCCAAACCCAACTCCCTGCATAAATAGGGGAAAAAATCATATGTTTTGCAGCATGATCAACTCAAAAAATAGTCCGATATCTGTGGTTAAAAAATAATGTTTTTCTTCCTCGTTCCCCCCTTTTCCCTAAAATGTGCACATTTAAAGACTTCTGCATCATCAGAGTTCGGAAAGGGTTGGCAAATGGAAAAAAGGTTTGTACGAAATCAGGGGCAGCACTGGGGGATAAACCTTAGTAATGGAAACATTAATAAAACCTTTTTAGAAGGGCTTGACGGGGGGGCAACCCAAGAACATGAAAACTGCCAAAAAATAAGGATAGTTATGAGAATAATTTTCAAGAACTAACCAATCTTTGGAAGGTTAAAAAAAGGGCGGGGGGTTCCTGGGTTTCCAATTTGATAAATAGGGGGGGTAAGGCCAGCAAAGCACGGGAAGATTATTGGGAAGGGGAAAAACTAGGAGATTGGGTTTAGCAGTGGAAAATAACAGAATCTGTTCTTTAAATTTTTAACAGAACCTTTAACCACTTTTATACAGATTATCCCCCAAGACAAAGGGAATAATCCCTTTACAGAAAATCTCACATAGAAAGTCCAAAAAAACAAAAAAATGTTCAGTCCACTTTTTTCAGTGAGATGTGCATTCAAGAAAAGAGTCCCCGTCCATCAGGGTGTGGGGGGCAATGAGCACCTGGTGGTTCCCCCCCCTATTGATAATGTTTCCCGTTTTCTCTGACCAGTATCTAGGTTCCGGGAACTGGAACCATCAGTAAGGGGCGGTCTGCCAAGCCTTTTTAAATTGTTTGTGGACTTCCTTCAGGGGAAACTGAACCTGAAGATAAGAAGATCATTGTCACAAATATCGGTAAAAAATTTCCCAATAACCGCCCAGGGAGGGGCATCCCTTACAATTTTAAATGGTGAATCCCAACTGCCATGTGTCCTTCCCTCAACCACACGGAGGGGTAACCTGGCCAGATTAAGTTTGTCTGCTCACAGATTTTTTTTCCCAAATTTTTATTTTAGGGTTTGCCCTTTCACTCCTCCCCTTTGAGGGTGGTTTTGCAGTAATATGCACATTTATCTGGGCCAAGTATAGCTCATTTATTACATTTTCAAAGTGGGTTCCGTTTCTGTGTTTTTTATTCCCCATCTTGGAATGATTTCTTTTTTAAAGCTTTACCACAGTTTTGCATCTCTGCAAAAGAAAACTTACACCCATCGGAGAACACACACAATTACCAAGCAAAACGGAGCCTTTAGACAGTGTTGTCAAATAAACCATTTGGGGGTGTTCAAAGGGACCCATTGGGTTAGGGAATGTGGGGCTTACCTGAATACCTTTTTCCCTTAAACCTTTGGCATAGTGGATGCAGCAGGGTTTTTCAGATATGTAGAGAACCGTGGTTTCCCAATTTTACTTTCCGGTATATTTTCCTGCGATCCGGTCGTGTGGTTTTCCATTCCTGGAAAAAAGCCTTTTGGGGGGAAAGGTTTTTTGTTTCTTTTGGGGCAGCCCCCGCAGAGGATCCTTTTTGGGACCACTTTTTCCTTTCTCGGTCAGTGGTAGGGCCCGTAAAAAAATAATTTATTTAGAGTCTTTTTCATCTTTCTGTTGGAAAAAAAACTGGTGTGTTCCCGGCCTTTTAAAAATGGTCAGCCAGTTTATTTCCTTGCTGACTGGGGTTTTTTTTCCCCGAATGGGCGCCAAAGATTCCCCTTTTGATGGCTGTTATAGCTTTAAGAAGGGTTCCCCTAATTTCTGGTGTTGTATGGGCTTTCCAGTACTGGTTTTAATCCCTTTTAATTTCCATAATCCCCCCCTCTGGGGCTCCCAAACGAAACTAACTTTTAAATGGTTTGCCTTCCTTTTAGACAACTGGGAGCTCGTGAAGCTATTAGCTCAGCTGCTTGTGCATAACAGAAGAAATTGGTTTGTTCAAGTAAATGGTCTTCCTTGACCACTGCATAAGGGGGGTGTTCTGTCGCCCCAAACCCAAGGAACAGCCATCCTCATAAAAAATTTCTCCTGTTTTTGGAGTTTCCTGGAGGTCCCGGGCTAGGTTTTGGACCTTTGTTATCTCATCCTGGCAGTTTTTGGGTTTCCCCCCTTCCTCAGTGGGAGTAAGGTGCTGGATTTAGGTTAACTTCTGGACTTGACGGGTTTAAAAGCACTTTTAATAGTGTTTGCCTTTACAGTAGTGGGTAGTTCACCATGTTTCCCTCTGTAAACACTAGAAAAACCGCAAACCCCTACATTTAAAACTTCGCCATAATGTAGACCTCTTTCAGAAAGATCACAAAGTTGAAAAAACCCCTGACAGTTTGTTTCACCTGTCCCCTCATTGCATCTTCTGGAAGGGGGGGGTAAACCATCCCGCCCCCGCAATTCCCAGAAAAAAAGCTTTTTGGGAAAAAAAAAACTGTTTAGTTAATGGGTGGATCTAAATTCCTTTTAGAGCTTTTTCTGATCCCTTTTTTTTCAACGCTTTATCTCTTTCCCTTTACAGTTGAGAATTACCCTCCTTGTGTGACTTGTTCCTCCCCCTTTTGTAATGAAAAAAAGTTAGTGGGAAAAGGATCCTCGGGTTTCTTTTGCCCCCCTTTTGGGGGCATTTTCCCTCACTTACTGGATTGCTTCCCCGTGTAGCTTGAACCCTTTACACCCAAAAACCGTCAAATGAGATGTTTTTGTCGTACTAAGATGGAATGTACAGCATTTGGGAATAACAGTTAATAAATTAACAACATCTGAGCGCTAAATGGCCTCTGTTATTGCAGCAGCTGCTTTTTAAACAGGCGGATTGTGCGGGACTGGATCCCGTTTATTTATTTTTTTTTATTTTTTTAAATGTGACGGGCATTGTCTATTTCCTTGTTGTTGTTTAAAACTGCAGTCAAACACCCTCCTTTCTGCCCCCAAACAGGGAAAGGCGAGACCCCGTACAGAACCTTGCGGGGGCTCAAAAAATTGTTTAGATCAGTTAAAACCTTCTCAGCCTGCTCCGTCCGAAATTTTATCAGTCAAAACCAAATTAGAAGAATTGCTAATTTTGTCTTTTCAGCAAAAAAAATATTTTTAAACCCATTTTCGGGAATATCTATCATAACTTCGAACAGACATAACTTTCCGCTTGCAGACTTTTAAATTCCCCCGAAGTCAAAGACTCAGGTATTTAATTTTCTTTCAACCCGTTGCAAATTTTTTTGGGAAAACTTTGTCCCGATTTGCAGAAAACCAACAAACCTTTGTTCTTTTGATTATTCCGGCCTCAGAACATAAAAATAACTCATCTACAATTTCACCAGGACACCCCCCCTTTGGAATAACCTTTCAACTTTTATCTTTTCTGTTCTTTTCCATACACACGAACCAGCCACACACCGCAGCCCCACACTCACATCCCCACACAGACCTCTGTATATCCCTCGAAACACAAAACTCAGGTCCCAAAGCTTCCCTTTAAAAATGAATCCAACCAGAACTGAGACTCAGGGTGCAGTAATTTAAAAGAAAGCATTTAAAGATCAGTAACAAAAAACCCTGATGGCCGGGGCAGTACAGAGAATAGTGGAAGGTTTTAGCTTAAAGGGGTCCTAGGGTGTTGAGCATTGACTCTGGGGGTCCTGAATAATTCCCTGTCTATGCTTTCTAACTGGAAGAATGGAAAATATTGGGTGAATTAAAACACCCCCCTTAATAAATCAGCATAAACAATTGTAATCGTCTCAGCCTCAAACAAATAAGATATTGTGCACAATGTAAAAAGGGAAAGGGTGACTTTGGGGGAAAAAGACCAAGGGTTCACATGAGCTATTCAGACAAAATTTATTTCCCCTTTTCCCAGAGAGAGGGAGCAAATCTAATTAAAAAAATTTTAAAGGGGAAAAAGCATGGGTTTAGGTGGGAAGTGAAAGATAAAACAAACAATTTGGGGTTTCAGGTACAACTAGTTCTATGCTATTTTCTTAACAGATCTTCTGGGTAAACTTAATGTTAGGTTTATCTCCCAATCCTCCCCCTTTTTGGACATGCTTTTCCAATTGTCCCATTATGCCACTGAAAAAAAGGATTTGAATGAGGTTTGGGGGGTAAAAACCCCTCCCGAAAAAAAGCAATTGTTGTAAAAAAAAATACTGCTCCAGCCAGTTTTTTGAATATAACAGTTCGTTAGGCAAATGTCTTTTTTTTGAAAAAAAGCAGCTGAAAAATCCAATAATCTTCATCATAATCAGTCCAAAAAACATCAATACAGTAAAATGATTTTTTTCTTAATCCAAAGGAACCCCGGGCAAGAATTTTTTTTCTGTTTTGAGTCCATGAACAATCAAGGCAGCATACAAGCAAAAGGTGGTGGTCAGTGCAAAAGGGGGTGTGCTGTTCTGATAACCTTCACTCTTTTTTTGCGAAATGCAAAGGCACAGGCGTACCATCAAATCTTTTCAAAGTTCACTGGGTTGGGTGATATATTTTGCTTTTATTTGTGCTCGTAACTGTCCCCTGAACACGAACTGGCCCCTATCAACCGCGCGCCCAGAGACCCGTCCATTGCACTCTCACATCATTTCAGCCTGAAATGGGCCCCTTCTAAGGACCCGAATCCATTCTGCAGTATTTGGCTTTATATGTCATCTAATTGTTTTTCATTGTCATGAACGGTTCCAATTCCCCACCATCTTTTAATTTTCAGGTTTGTTTCTTTGCACCATGAAGGTGGGGCAGTTTAATCTGAGTCAGACTTTGTACATTATATTGGGGGGGGCACTTGTATTAATGGTGCTTAAAAATTTCCCCCTTTCATATTCATGTTTTTTTTACCCTGTGGAGTCAAAGGGGGGTTATTTGGTATCCCTTTCCCTCTTCATTTTCTGGCTGAAACTTTCTTTTTTTTAAAAATGGGCCCATCTTCTTCCTCTCCCCTTAACCTAACTGCCCAAAGGGTGGTGATGGCCCCAAAAGGGGGTGGACAATGCGACGCTAAATAAGGTATAATTCTTCTTCTTTTTTTTTATATTATATTTTCTTTTTTTCCTTCTTTCATCCGGGCTTTTGGCAGTTCTTGCATTATCAAGGACAACTTTTCTTTCTACAATAAATTTAATTTGACTTTGCAGTCCTCATTCACTTCTGCATGCTTTCAGGGCTCTATCTTTAATTTTCAATTCCCATCTATTTAAAAATTTCCCTTTTTTCCCTGGAACCCCGTGTTTTTTATATACAATCTACCTAACTTCCCGATTTCATATCAGACCTTCTCTGGCCATCTGCCCCCCTCTGTTCATTCCACCCTTTTCAATTTTTATTTTTTTTTTTTAAACTAACCCTGTTTTTTTGTTCTTGTGTCTTGGGCGGCTTTTTTTTTTCCCTTGATTTTTCCCAAAACTAATCCCAACAGATCCTCATTCACACCCTGTTTTTCAATGTCTTTTTTTAATTCCCCGGAGTACTTTCCCTTTTTTTTAAATTTCCACCTCTCCCTTCTAATTATAAGTCTATTTAAACTCCTTATTCAAGAGGGGTCTAATTTCGCCCAGTACCTCTCCCGGGCGGGAAAACGGTTTCCGGTCCCGATCTTATTCCTGTCGAATTTGCACCTTCATGGGTTTCCACAGGAGAAACTGCGGGAAAAAAAAACAGTGGAAATAACACCCCAGGAAGACAGGAATAGTCAATCAATTATCTTTATTCAGTCACAGATGAGTCGGATTCTGCTTTCTGTTTCCCCCAAAAGGGTTTTAACGGGTTTTCTATTAGTTTTCCCCATGGCGGGGTTTTCGCCTCTTTTGCTAAACCAGCCTCAATTGTCACTTCACTCCCGGTCCCCCCTGTTTTCCCGGGGCAATCAACCCATTACGGGCTGACAGTTTCACCCCGGCCGCTGGTTACGCTGTTTGGTGATCTTTCCCTGAGTGACCCCGGAGTTCAAATATAACTAGCCAGAGCAAAAAGTCCGCCTCCCCGCAAATTGCTTTTTATCCTTATTTTTATCTATTCTTCCCCCCTTCCTTTATTTTTCTTTTAAGCCTCTAAAAGGCTTCTTCTTTGTTTCTAAAGGGGGGTACTAACTATTAACATTCATAATCTTTACACTGTTTATTTCCCGGGGCTTATCTATACATTCCGGGCCATCCTGCCTGGTTTCTTTTCCCGGTCGGACTCCCCCCGGTCTACTCACCTTTTTCCCCCCTGGGAAATTCCCAGTTTCTACATTTAGGAAAATCGAGGAGGTCAAAGGGTTCCTATGCAGGATCCCCAGGCAATCCTAACTTTTTCCGGGTCTGGTCCTCCCACCCCGGCGGTGTCGGCCCTTTTTACCGGTCCTCGGGAGATCCTGCCGGATGGGGCCGCTCCATTGGGGCCCAAAAATTGAGCGAAATCATAAACAACGGAAAAACTTAAACCCAATTAAAATAAAAAAAATTTTTTTTTCACTTTGGGGGAGAAAAATTTAGCTGCCCCCTTTCCAATCAGTCACGATTTGGGTTTTAAAAGAATATCTAAAGTAAACCCCCTTCTTTTTTTATCTTAGAAAGGAAAAACCCCCAGCAGTTCATTCTGAGGTTATACATAGCTTGGGTTAAAACTTAATTTATGACATACTGGAATGTCCTAAAACATAAACAAAAAGCCATTTGATTCCAAGGGGTACACCCTTCTAATTATACACTTTGAATCAATTTAAATATTCATAGTCCATTAAGATCTTACATTCTTCACTGGGTCCTCTGATAGTATCAGAGGTCAGCCTTTCCTATAAATGATAAAAGTTAGTCTCTTAATGCTGTGCACACAGCCCAACTCCTTTTCTGCATAAATGAGGAACAAATCATATAGCTCTCTGCAGCATGATCAACTCAAAACATAGTCCTTGATATCTGTGAGTTAAATAATAATGTTTTCTCTTCCTCACTTACTTTCAACTCCATAACATATCCAGTGTTCGCTCCTTCCTCTCCTTTTCTAATGCTGAGAAACTTGTCTATGCTTTTATCACATCCCATCGATTATTGTAACTTCGCTGCTGGCAGGTGCCCCTTCTAATCTTATATCACAGCTCCAGTTTATTCAGAACTCAGCTGCAAGAGTCCTTACTCGAATCAGCATCAGCGAGCACATCACATCCATCCTGCTTCGTCTTCACTGGTTTCCTGTGTGTTATGGTGCATAAAATCTGTACATTTTGGTTTCCATTATATTTTGTTCAAGACAAGACAACAGATGAACAAAGACAAATTAAAGCAGGTTTCCTTCCCTTACACCTTACTTTTAGTTCATAGCTTAGTGCTAATTTGGTTTACAGCCTGGGAAAGAATGCTGAGCTGATACCTCAGGCTATTGATTACTTTATGGATGGACATCTGGAACAACAGTTTGGTTTACAGCCTGGGACAGGAAGAACTACTGATACCTCAGAGTACATCAAAGGTATTGTTGTGTGGGAAAATGGACAGTGAATGAATACATCAATCATTTTGACAGCCAGCCAATCAGGTGCATGTGTTGTGAAACCAAGGCATGACATTTCATAATAAATATTCCTTGGTTTGAAAAGCAAGACAGAGAGAAGCAAAGGGAGAAGAAGAGAGAAGCAAAGGGAGAAGAAGAGAGAAGCAAAGAAGAAGAGGAACGGACAAAGACGGCCCTGGTCGTCAGAAAGGCATCATGAACATCGATTGCTAAATCAAACGCCTCCCTGGGACATTCATCCTTGTCATCCGTAACTTTTTCGTAAGCTTTTTCTAAAGACTATATATATTCAGACTTTCTATCAGTACCTATTTTCTAGTATTCTTTGTTCTTGTGGTATTATTATTATTCTTGTAATAAATACCATGCTGCTTTTAACTTTCAATGCTTTGTCTTAATGTCTAGAATGATTGAAGTAATAAGTTAGATTTCTTTGAGCACCTGGTGACAGCCGGATTTTGCCATTATTTCTGTGCTGCAAGATTTATAAGGCTAAGAGTGAGAATGCTATATTCAATAGAAGGGACAAATACGAGAAACAAGGTATTCTTGGCTGATGAATGGCCTATAGTCAAGAGTGCTGAGTCTTTGTATGTTTAAATGTATTCTTGTAGACCAAAAGTAATATTTAGGTCTGAGATATCACTAAAACATTTCATTGTTGTTCGTGCCGAAAATAAGTAAGTCTCTTGAAGTGCTGAATGACAGGCTGTTATTCCTATAGCACTTGTGTGGTTTAAAGTGCTAAGGGTTAATCAGCGTGTGTGTGTCATTCATTGGGCACTGTTGTGGTTAGGGTCTGTGTGTGTGTTTATCTTAAAGTGCAACAGTAGACCAACCCGATAACGAACTTGACGAGAACACTTACCCTTGAGGAAACAGGTAAAAGGGCAAGTAGAGGGAAATACCACGATAATACACTGTGTCTTACAGAATTGAATATAAAATCCTACTAATAACCTACAAAACCTTAAATAACCTTGTGCCAAACTACATCAGTGACCTTCTCCATCACTATGTGCTTGCCCGCCCACTAAGGTCCTCTGATTCTGGCAATCTTGTTGTGCCCCACACTAATCTACAATCCATGGGTGACAGGGCATTCAGCTGTATAGCGCCCAGACTCTCTAATGACCTACCGAAATTAATCAGATCAGCTGACTCCATGAATTCTTTTAAAAAAACAACTCAAAACTCATCTGTTCAGGAAGACTTTTTAGCTCTACTTGACTTTATTACCCTTCTCTCAGTTTACCTGTCTGTCAAGATGCTTATGTAACCTGTATGTGTGTGTGCTAGACCATCAATTATGTTGTCTGTTAGGTTTTTTCCTCTGAATTCACTGTCATAATCTTCTTTATTTATTTATTTGGTTTGTACAATGCTATATACTTTATACCCTGTTGTTCTTTCTTATATTCTGCAAGTGCCTTGAGCATGGGAAAGGCACTATATAAATAAAATGTATTATTATTATTATTATTATCATTACAGTCAGCTCAGACTGTTCATTTTGGTCCTCTCTGTGCCCCACAGGTAAAGTGGCAAGCCCAGTTGGAGTTGGTGTTATGGGATCACGAGGGGTAGCAGACCATGGAAGCTAAGACCATTTTCAGTTTCACTGAACCTTCTAAAATTGACAAGTACTCTTGGCCTGACTTGCTTGCACATTCGCTCCTGCTTTCGCTCTCGGCCAGAGATGATGCAGCATCAGGTCCCAGGAAATCTGTGCTTTCGCCTATCTGTTCCAGGTTAGTCTCTGGCAGGCCATACCTTGAGATTGAACTTGAACTTAAATCCTGTTAGGACTTGCATAAAGCTTTAGCTGTCTTTTCTGTTTCTTTCTGAGCCTTTTTTCTGCCACTCGTGCTTATATATGCTTGCATATACTGTAATTGAGCCCCTTGGGTTGAGTAAATACAGGATACCTCGGGATGCTAAAAAATAAATTAAAAATAACCCCACTGCTAACAGAGTTCCGCCTCAGACATCCATCTCCCGTAACGGATGAGACCAACTCCCTTTATGAACTTCTTTAATGAGAAAAACTTGGCAAACAATGGCTCATTTTGCATACATCACTTTAGAAATTTTAATCTTGTAACAGTAGTCGTATTTTTTTATTGCTTAGGGAAAAAAATATATTTATAATGGAAGGTTTTATTAAACACACCTCCACAAAGTAATAAAGTATTATTAAGGACCCAGGAGTATTTCCAGTGCCACGGCCACTGCCCGATGGAAGCACTTCTAGGTCATACGGAAGTCCTATTTAAGGGAGTGCATTTCCCGACAGCGCCCTCTGGTGGCACCCATGGCCCCTCGCAGGGCTGTTTTGCTGGATTACATCTCCCAGCATTCCGTACTGGTTCTCAAATGGGTGAAAACATGGAGGGTTGCTGCCATCTCCTGTTCTGGGGGAATTAACAGTCCCAAGCAACATGTTCCACTTCCAGTGGGCTGTCTGTCCATCTCCTCCGGCTGTCATTTCCAGGACTGGCTTTTTCCTTTCTCTTGGTCGGGATGCCCATCTGCCTGTTCAGAGCCTCCTGTCCAGGTAAGAAAACATCCTCCTCTCTGCCAGGATGCCTGTTCAACCCATGTGGCATTTACAATATATAGTATATACACACACACACTATATATTACTTTAAGGAAAAAGTAAACAGTTTGTAACTATGTATGTGAAATTATGTACTCATCCAAACCTTTACTTTCAAAATTATTTTTTCTGCCAGTTCTTGAAACCGTCTCTGTTTACCACTAGACACAGCGAGACATTACATTTTGTTCACTAGATTGGGGTTTTGGTGCTGCAATTGACACATTTTCTCCTGCCTTATGTTTCAGTTGTACCACAGAAGCTCAGTGCATTTACATTTATTTATTTTTCTTGTTATTACTGTCTTGATGGAGTTTGCGTGTGGCACAGCAAGTGAAGAGAAAAATTCAATATAGAGAGATAATTGGATGGGGAAGAACAGATTTATTTCAATTGATATTATAATCTGACAGTGTTTTAAAGGAACTAAATAAGATAAGGAAATGGGAAACATCAGAAGCCATGTGAATTTAATGAGAGAGATTAACTATGATTTATGGGTGATAACTGCTGAGAAGTGCAAGGAGCAAATCATAAAAGAAGGGACATGGTGGACAATCCTAACAGTTACCTTTATAAATCTGGAAGGGTCATGATTACACACAATCAGTAAGAATTGCTGTACAGTGAGATAAAAAGAGCATTCTGATCATTTTAATGTAACCTGTGCCAAAACCGGTCCGATACAAGACTTGTCAGAGAAATTCTAGTTCATACAATCAAAGCCTTTTCCACATATAGTAGTTAGACTTGGAACCTATTGAAGACTTAGAGTATCCAGAAGGATATGCAAAAGACACCTCTTGTAATGAGCCTACTGTCAAGCACAAATGAAGTTTGTCAGTTTAAGGAAAATGAATTTGGAGATTGCTATTTAAAAGTAATACAGTATGTATGCAAGCTTTCTCCACATATTTTGATTTCCTCCCACATCCTATGGTAATGTGTAATATAGAAAAGAACAACTCACTGTTGCTTCATCTAGGTCCTATGTGTGAGTGTGTCTGATAATATGAAAGGCTGCAAATACTCTGTAGTTTTAGAGCATGTTTAGAAAACCAGTTATAGAAAACTACAGTTTTGAGATTGCTCTAATATGTTAGACACTGAGAAGCTGTGAGGGCAATCTGAACTCCGAGCAAAGTCAACCTCTGCCTGGGGGTGCAACTGACTTAAGCAGAAGAAAGTTTATCACTCATTCTGAAGCTCACTTGTGAAAGAACTTCTGTAAGACACACCTGCAAACTGAATCATGCCTGGGGCAACTTAAAAAACCAGATAGACCTGGATCTTCATTGTCTGCCAAAAGACTTCCTTTGCTTGATTATTCTTCTAAGTAACAGTGTTTGTTAACATATCAGTCTCTTCAGTATTATTTGGTGTCATATCTTTAAATAATAATCAGCTTAAAGCAGCCAATGTGGGATTAATATTTCCAATCCCCAAGATCTGGGTGCAAGTCACCTTCTATACATAACAATATTTCAAGTGAGATGATGAGTCATAATTGGCCTGGTAACAAGGAATATGGCTATATGGATGATTGTGACTCATGATGGATTCATCAATCTTTGAGGGTTGGTTCTAGCTTTGCACACAACTCTATCAGGAAAGGCTCAATCCTAACTAGTATTTTTCAGAATTGTATGATATATCCCAGATTTTGGATTTATAATGGATTATGCATATAGTACATGTCTATATAATGTAGAAAGCAGGGCTTGGTACTACTTACTTCATATCATTGGAAGGCTTTTAAAATTAGTGATACTTGTATGTACTCTATACATTATATTGTCCTATATTATATTATATAATGCCTAATTATCCATGAGGTTAGCTACTAATCATGTTTTAACTCCAACAACTAAAAATAGCTTTAATATACAGATTTAAGTTGATTAAAGTAATGACAAGAGGTCAAAGCAGTAATACATTTTGCCTTTTGCACATTGTTAGTTTTGCAAGATGGTATCTTAAAAGCATTAAATGTCTTTGAAAAACTTAATTATAATCACAAGCTTCTTTTAATTTAACAGGAGTGCAATTTATATTTTGACATTGCTGCCATGAGTACAATTTAAAAATTTTCTTTAATGAAGAGGTTTAACTTAATCTGTTTTTTGATGTAGATATACTAACTATTCAGGGACACACAAAGGAAGAATGAAGTATTACAGAAAATTCAAAAGATATTATGAAGTAATGATTAATGCAAATGTGTAAATGCAACAAGACCCTCCACACAAGGCATCACCTCTGGTTCACCTTCAGCCTCACCACCATCTAAATGGTACTTAATAAACGGTAATGCCCCCAATGCCAGATCTTATCTCTCTCATAATGAGGTATAATGCTGAAATTAGCCAGACTTGTCATTTTAATTAATTAGGTGCCAGTAGCACAATCCCTCCACAATAGTTTGCACAGAGCTGACTAATTAGGGAAAATGCTCTTTTTCCTTCAACAAAATATCACTTTTTATGTATAGAAAACTAAGTAATTTACAAATTTACATTACCTTAGTTTTGATCAAAAGTGGTATGCTTTTATTATCATTTATGTCATGAGATTTGTTTAATGTGAGAATGTATTAAAGTGTATTTTTTTGTTCATTTTTTGAATTATACTAATTTTGAATAGTACATAAATATATTTAAATATATCCCATTAAATTATGATTTTTAATGTTGGGGGGAGGCTTTATAAAGTAAAATAATTTAAAACAGAAGGTATAGTTAGGAGACCCAGGTTCGCTTCCCGGGTCCTCCCTGCGTGGAGTTTGCATGTTCTCCCCGTGTCTGTGTGGGTTTTCTCCGGGCACTCCGGTTTCCTCCCACAATCCAAAGACATGCAGTTTAGGTGGATTGGCAATTCTAAATTGGCCCTAGTGTGTGCTTGGTGTGTGGGTGTGTTTGTGTGTGTCCTGCGGTGGGTTGGCACCCTGCCCAGGATTGGTTCCTGCCTTGTGCCCTGTGTTAGCTGGGATTGGCTCCAGAAGACCCCCGTGACCCTGTATTCGGAGTCAGCGGGTTAGAAAATGGATGGATGGTATAGTAATAACAAGAGTAACTGATCTTGCATTTAAATTACAGCCTGTAAAAGATTCACTTCTGACTTGCACCCAATGCTGACAACATAGGAGTCAGCTTCCAGCAACACTCAGATTTAGTTAGCTAATTCAGAAAATGAAATTCAGACTAAACTATTTTACACCTATACCTAAAGTAGTGGTTGAAAGTTAGTGAGCCCTTCAGAATTTACTATATTCCTGCATAAATATGACTTAAAACATCAGATTTTCACACAAGTCCTAAAAATAGGTGAATAGAACACCATTGACCTAACGAGACAAACATATAATATTCACTCATTTTGTTTATGGAGGAAAATAACTCAGTATTACATATCTGTACGTGGTAAAATTAGCAGGTATTCTGAAGGTGAGATTGGAGTCAGGTGTTGTCAAAAAGTGTCATGGTTATCAATCAATGTGATGACAATCAGAGGTGAATGGGCAACCTGTTTATATTAAAACAGCAGGGTTCTATCAAGGGCTTCATCTTTAAACACATTTGGGCAGAATTGTTTATGCTCATCATTTTAGGAATGGCTATAAAACCATCTCTAAAGAATTTGGACTGCACCAATCCACACTTTGGCAAATTGTGTACATATGGAGGAAGCTTCAGACTAGTGTTGCTCTCCCCAGGTGTCATTGACCAAAAGATCACTCCAAGGGCAAGGCATCTGATTGTCCCCGAGGACAAAAGAACCAAGGGTAATTTCTGATCAACTAAAAGCCTCTCTCACATTGGTTAATATTAATGTTCACCATCAGGAGAACACTGAACAACAGTGGTGTGTATGGCAGGGTTTCATTTAGAAAGCCACTATTTTCCAAAAAAAACATTGCTTCCTGTGTATAGTTTGCTAAAGATCATGTGGACAAGCCTGAAAGCTATTGGAGTCATGTTGTTTGGACAGATGAGACCAAAATAGAATGTTTTGGCTCAAATGAGAAGCTTTATGCTTGGAGAAAAAAACACTGCATTCCACCATGAGAACCACAACCCAACTGTGAATCATGGTGGTGGTAGTATCATGCTTTGGGACTGTTGTGCTGCATCTGGGCCAGGAAAGCTTGCCATTATGGGTGGGAAAATGAATTCTCAATTATACAAGTGAATTCTAAAGGAAAATTGTAATCAGAATATAAGTTTAATGTCACTGTGCTCTGTACAAAAAATATTTTATAAATCCACTCACATGTACAGGCCAGGCCAAAGTTAGCACACGGGGCATCTCGGCATTTAGAATTGCTGGGCCAAGCAAAGAAGAAGATAGACAAAGACAGCTGGAGGAATGTATAGTCAGCTTAAAGACAGGTGTATGCTATTTTGTCCTCTGTTAAAAATCAGCACAAAATCTTCTTTCATTATTTGGAAATGGACTATTTGCCGACGTGAGGGCCTGCGTGGAGGAACCAGTATAAAAGACTTGGACATTTGCCAAAAGCTTTGAAGCCGACGGACGGATGGGTGATAACATCATCCGTCCTGAAAATCCATTCAGTGCAGTGACGAAAATGACAAACTATACACAAAGTGTTGTCATGGCTTCCTCGTCTATAATGCCGCGTAAATCGTCATTAAAGAAAGCTAAGTTATTTCCTCTTATGTGATTTTTACCGCTGTATCACTATGGGAGGGATATCGCCTTTTTAC
This sequence comes from Polypterus senegalus, assembly GCF_016835505.1. Lineage (NCBI taxonomy): Eukaryota > Metazoa > Chordata > Cladistia > Polypteriformes > Polypteridae > Polypterus > Polypterus senegalus. The sequence continues at coordinate 81,976 of NW_024381608.1, forward strand.
ATTATATCTATATAGTTTCGGGTTACTTAAAATGCCACAATTAAAAAGAACTATTCCAACTAGGGAGCTAGCAACCCCCTAAAGGAACAAAAACATCTGTTCATGGACAACATCTCAAGAGAACCTGGGTCATGCAGCAAGACAATGGGCCCAAGTACACAAGTCGTTTTCCAAAGAGTGTTTGAAGAAGAATAAAATTCAGGTTCTGGAATGTTCAAGTCAAATTCCAGACCTTAACCCAAATGAGATGTTGTAGAAAGATCTGAAGCATGTAGTTCATTTGAGAAAACCCAGCAATATCCCTTAGTTGAGGCAATTCTGTATGGAGGAATTGGCTCAAATTCCTCCAAGTCGATGTACAGGACTGATCAAGGCCTACCAGAAATGTTCAGTTGCAGTTGCTGCTGCAAAAGAGGTCACACCAAATACTAAAAGCAATGGTTCATATACTTTTGCCATAGATGTGTGACATTGGATCATTTTCCTCAATAAATAAATGTTCAAGTATGATATTTGTGTCTCGTTTGTTCAATTGTGTAACTTTTAGAACTTGTGTGAAAATCTGATGATGTTGTAACACTAGAATTACCTGAGCCTACGAAAAAACTCGTAGATCTGTCCCACCTTAAATCACTTCTTAAATCCATTCGCACCTCTCCACCAGCGTCTTCTGTCTTCTAAATGTGCCAATAAAGACAAGCTGCAAGCAGTCGGCTATTCCATCCCCCACCGACTTAGAACGTGCACAAACTTCTCCCAGCTCATGCCTTGATTGATTATCTGGGAGTGAAGTGGAGTTTTAGAATGGAAATAATAGATCGTTATTTGGAACACACACATTTCATGTGTGTTCTGTTTCTACAGTAATCTGTGTAAACACATTTTTAAAACAGAAACGTTTTTCATATTCTAGTAGTAAATGACAAAATGTAGGCATAACCTATATAATGTAAGAAACCTGAAGTCCAAATATCAAAGAAACACTTTCACAAAAGATACAAATATAACAGAACAAGTGCGCTTTTATTCAAAAATATAACTGCAGAAAAAAAAGCCGTGTTAGCATGCCATATTGACACACATTTACTATAACTGCCTCGGTGGCATATATCAGCTGTTGACTGGTAATCAAGAGGTCACGAGTTCGACTCCGTTTTGAGAAGTGAAATGCTCTTATTCTTACTATTTTAGAATAAAAACATACATTTGATTTCAGTCAGTAATAGACAGTGTAATTTATGATACTTGTAAAGGTTAGCTTTGTTTTTTTTTTTATTCACTTTTCATTCTCTCAGTCGCATTTAGGATCCTTCCCTACCTCCCCCTCCCCATCTGATACTGCTCTTTTCACATAAAGATGTGCTATAACTCTGCATTGTATCACGATACATACTAAACCGCATCCATGGATCTGACACACAAACGCTGGTGAATCTGCCTTCTTCGCATCTTACTGTCACTTGATTTTCTTTTTATTCTCAGATTATTCTGCACTTATGGGGTGTATTGATAAAAGGGATAAGACAGAGTATTGGACTCAGGTGGTTTTATTGAGTGTTCCTTCTCACGCTGAATTATTATGCACCTTATGGTCTATGATGTCAAAAAAACAAAGACATAGTTATATATCATATTTGTAATTATTTGTTTATGACCTATATAGTACATTTTTGAAAACTTTGTGGCACGGATGCAACATTATTCATATTATTCATATTCATTCGTATAACATCTTGCGGTTTGTAATCAGTGACCGCGTGTTTTTTTTCCCTGATTTTGCCAGTCCCCACATGTTGCTGTATGCTTTCTTTTGTACTCTAGGACATGCAGAGGTAACAATAGTAAATAGCAGTAACTTCAGTGCTATATGCAATCATCAGACACTCCCCATCTGACACTGCTGTTTTCAATTAGAACAATCTAGACGAGAACAGGCCATTCAGCCCAACAAAGCTCGCCAGTCCTATCCACTTGCTTCCTCCAAGAAAACATCAAGTCGAGTTTTGAAAGTCCCTAACGTCTTACTGTCTACCACACTACTTGGTAACTTATTCCAAGTGTCTATCGTTCTTTGTGTAAAGAAAAACTTCCTAATGTTTGTGCGAAATTTACCCTTAACAAGTTTCCAACTGTGTCCCCGTGTTCTTGATGAGCTCATTTTAAAATACAAGTCTCGATCCACTGTACTAATTCCCTTCATAATTTTAAACACTTCAATCATGTCACCTCTTAATCTTCTTTTGCTTAAACTGTAAAGGCTCAGCTCTTTTAATCTTTCCTCATAATTCAACCCCTGTAGACCTGGAATCAGCCTAGTCGCTCTTCTCTGGACCTTTTCTAGTGCTGCTATGTCCTTTTGTAGCCTGGAGACCAAAACTGCACACAGTACTCAAGATGAGGCCTCACCAGTGCATTATAAAGGTTGAGCATAACCTCCTTGGACTTGTACTCCACAGATCGTGCTATATAACCTAACATTCTGTTAGCCTTCTTAATGGCTTCTGAACACTGTTTGGAAGTTGATAGCTTGGAGTCCACTATGACTCCTAAATCCTTCTCATAAGGTGTACTCTCGATTTTCGACCGCCCATTGTGTATTCAAACCTAATATTTTTACTTCCTATGTGTAATACTTTACATTTACTGACATTAAATTTCATCTGCCACAAATCTGCCCAAGCCTGTATGCTATCCAAGTCCTTCTGTAATGATATAACGGATTCCAAATTATCTGCTAATCCACCTATCTTGGTATCATCTGCAAACTTAACCAGCTTGTTACTTATATTCCTATCTAAATCATTTATATATATTAAAAATAGCAGCGGCCCTAGCACTGACCCCTGTGGAACACCACTCTTAACATCGCCAGTTCTGATGAGGTTCCTCGCACCATCACCCTCTGCTTCCTGTGTCTGAGCCAATTCTGCACCCATCTAAAAACATCACCCTGAATTCCCACTTCTTTTAACTTGATGCCCAACCTCTCATGTGGCACCTTATCAAATGCTTTCTGAAAGTCCAGATAAATAATATCATAAGCTCCACTTTGATCGTATCCTTTTGTTGCCTCCTCATAGAATTCCAACATGTTAGTAAAACACGACCTCCCCCTTCTGAACCCATGCTGACTGTTCAGAATAACTCCTGTCCTTGTCATGTGTTGCTCAATCTTATCCTTAATAATTCCTTCCATTAATTTTCCTGTGATGCTTGTTAAGCTTACTGGCCTATAGTTGCTTGGATCTGCCCTGTCACCCTTTTTATATAATGGGATGATATTTGCCATTTTCCAGTCCTTTGGAATCTCTCCAGTGCACAGTGACTTCCTAAAAATATGTGTCAAGGGTTTATATATGTACTCACTAGCCTCCTTAAGAACACGAGGATAAATATTATCTGGGCCTGGTGATTTGTTTGATTTCATCTTATTTAATCTGAGCAGCACTTCTCCCTCTACAATTTCCAAATCCCTCAGTACCTCCTTAGTAGTTGTGTTTACCTCTGGCAGGTTATCCACTTGCTCACTTGTAAACACCTCAGAAAAATGTAAGTTTAGGGCATCTGCTATTTCATTGTCTGTATCTTTTAATTCCCTTTACTATTCCTGATGAACTTGACCTCCTCCTTAACTGTTCTTTTACTACTAAAATACTGAAAGAATCTCTTGGGGTCTTCTTTCGCCTTATCTGCTATATTCCTCTCCAACTGTCTTTTAGCCTCTCTGATATCCTTCTTAATGGTTGCCCTCATTTCTCATACGCTACGGTTCTCTTTGCAGTCATTAGTCTTATATGCCTTATACAGCAGTTTTTCCTTTGCAACTTCTTTTTAAATCTTTATTAATCCATCGTGGAGTTTTTTAGTTTCCTATTACTTCCAAATTTAGGTATGTATCTGTCCTGCATTACATGTAAAACATTTTAAACCTGTTCCACTGCTCCTCGACTGTCTCCACATTTAAAAGCTTATCCCAGTCTATCCTACTTAGACTTTGTCGCATCTGCTCAAAATTAGCCCTACTAAAGTTCAACTTAACAATTTTAGTCTTTGCATCTGTACTCTTACAAAATACTGAGAATTGTATTACATTATGGTCACTTGACCCTAGTGGTTCAATCACCTCTACACCCTCAATTCTATCCTGATTATTACAGAATACTAAATCCAGATAGGCTTCACCCCTTGTTGGTGCTTTAACATGCTGTGTTAAAAAACAGTCGCTGATTACTTCTAAAAACTCCTGCTCTTGTGCTCCTCCATCTGTAAGGTTATCCCAGTTAATATTTGGATAATTAAAGTCCCCCATGACTATAATATCCCCTGTAAACTTGCCTTTTGATATTACTAAAAGATGTGTGTTGAAATTACTGTCTGAATTGGGTGGTCTATAACACACTCCTAAAATGAGACCTTTTCCCTAATATTTTCCAGGCGAAGCCACATGTCCTCACTAAGATGGGGCTCATCATCCAACTGAAGATGACTTACATTTAATTCCTGTTTGGCATAAACAGCAACCCCACCTCCTTTTCTGTTCTGTCTATCCTTCCTAAAAAATGTGTATCCCTCTATGTTACACTCATCCCCATCTTTGTTATTTAGCCAGGTTTCCGTTATTGCTATAATATCATAATTGTGCTCTGCTACATACAACTCCAACTCACTTACCTTATTTTTGATACTTCTAGCATTAAGGCAAGCTATTTTTAATGTGTTAATCCTTCTATCTTTACGTGTTTGCTTAAAATTTACATTACTATGCATTTTTATTTCTACACCATTGTTTGTTCTTCCATGTATAGATCTAAATCTGGCCTGTCCTAAACTCCCTGCCCCCCATTCCCTAGTTTAAACAATCCTCGACTAGCCTACACATACGCCTCCCCAATACATTGGTGCCCCTCCGGTTCAGATGTAACCCGTCACGGCGGAACAGGTCCCATCTGTTCCAAAAGGAGTCCCAATGCCCCATAAACCTATACCCTTCTACCCTGCACCAAGATTTGAGCCACGCGTTAAGCCTTCTAATCTCCTCAATCTTACCTGGACTGGCGTGGCACAGGCAGAACTTCGGAGAAGACTACCTTGTCAGTTCTGCTCCTCAGCTTGGTACCTAACTCTTTGAATTTGGATCGCAGAACTGACAGACTACCCTTATGTATGTCATTTGTTCCAACGTGGACAATGACAACTGGATCCACCCCGCTCTGGCCAAGAGCCTATCCACCCTTCCAGGAGGTCTCCCACCTGTGCTCCCAGAAAGCAACACACCGTGCGAGACTCTCTCTCTCTGGAGCACACCTGCGCTTCAATCCCCCTAATGATTGAGTCCCCAACTATCACTACCTCTCTCTTTTTGGGAACTGGTTTTGAGGTGGCCCGTTGGGGCTCCTCAACCCTGCCTACCACCTCAGAATTATCAGAGTCACCGTCCAGCTCCGCCAGGACATGATAACGGTTAGACACTTCTAATTCTGGGGTTGATGCCCCCGGACAGTGTGCACCCTTTACCTTACGCCTTGTGACCGTGACCCACCTATTCCTACCTGTCTGGTCTGGAATCTCCTCCCGCCACCTTAGGGGTGCACACTATCTCTAAAGGACACCTGGGCCAAGTCCGCCAATTCTCTATTACAACGCAGGTCAGCCAACTCCTCCTCCAGTTCAGCGACCCTGAGCTCGAGGTGCTGGATCAGCTGGCATCTCTTGCAGATGTAGCCCTCATAGACAACTGGCTCTTCCAAACCATCATCTAAAAAGTCCAACATCCAACAGGACTTGCATTGCACTGGCCTCATTATTAAAATTTGATTTGGGATTACTAAGCTGCCTTAACTATATATATTTTTTTTTCTTAAAATTAAATTTCTTCTTCTTTCAGCTGCTCCTTAACTTAAATGGTAACACTAAGATCTGCTACAGATATTTTACACCTTTTCCCCTTAAGCTCCTGTACTGTTCTCCCTCTCAGCTGCCTGCTGTTTGCCTTTCTATGAGGTTAACTTTACTTTTCTCTGTCTCTTCTAGCTTTGCGCTCTTCTTACTTATAAGCTCTTCACTCGCACTGTTTGTATTCCCCCGTATTAATGAACCAATACGCTGTCGCCCACTTAACTGTTCTGCCTCTGGACCGCTAAGGACTGTTTAATCTAAAATAAACAAATAAATAAAACTTTACTACCTTATTTGCTCCTACTGCTCCTTGTGCCTGATCGGTGTCTTAACGCAGGCCGCTTACCTGCGCACTACTGAGTTTCCACCTTTTACTGCTTTGAAGTCAGCCGCGGCCTTTTTTTCTTTTCCTTTAAACTAAGGAATCGCTGTTACGACGACGCGGTTATTTATTTACAAATGCCGATATCAGTTACTGCTGCTTTCTACCCTGCCGCCTCGATGCTAATTCAAATACAGATAACAAGAAAAGAACAAGTACAAATAACTTTTCCAAGCGCACTTCCAAACACCCAGCTACTTTTGCTCTTGTGCGGGCGAAAAAAGCAAAAAACCCTTCTAAAGGGAAAAAAGCTTTAAAATTCCCACACGGTTCCTTAGAGGCAACCAAAACCCAAGTTTTTAAGAGCAAAATGTATTTTTTAATGTAAATCTCACACCACAGAACAAACCAACACTCTCAACAGACTCTAGCGTTTGCAAAGCACACGTCAGCACAAATTGCACTTTGAATACACGCTGGTGCAGTTACAGGAAAGGCACTATATGATAGGCAGACAGGGAAGCTGCTATATAATAATAAAATTACTGTTATTACTATATAGATAGGCAGGGAGGTCAGGCAGGCAGGCAGAGTGGCGAAGGGTATAAAGAAAAAAAAAGTAAAATTTTTTCCCCAGCGGGGAATCAAACTCGGGTCTCTGAGGCACAGCAAGCCTACTGCGCTCTGAGTCAGCAAATCTTACCGGTACGCCATGGCTGCGTGCAGCTTGTCTTTATCAGCACATTTAGATAAGAAAAGACGCTGGCAGAGGGGTGCGAACGGTTTTAAGGTGGGCCGGATCTACAAGTTTTTTTGTAGACTCTGGTAATTCTAGTGTTAAGTCATTTTATGCAGGAATATGAAAAATTCTGGAGGGTTCACTAACTTTCAAGCACCACTGTAATTGTTTAGTTAGTTCACATTGAAGGTGGCTAACAAATCTACTTTCAAAATCTTCTACATTTCTTGTACTTGTAGGTTAAAGGCTTGCTAAGGATCATATATTCAGTTAATTTTAAAGTATAGTCATTAGATCTCAGTTTTCATAAAAATATTCACACCCTCTTTCATAATTCTTTTACCTGCTTCAATTAACATATATAATATAGTAGTCTATTATAAAAAAGGACCACAAAATGGGGAAGATATTGCACAATTTACAGAAAATATTTGCTGCATGTTTGCATTATTAAAGATATTATATTATTACAGAAATGACAACCCCATTCTTTATAGTTTACATCTTGCTCTTTTCATTCTATTCTGAATTGTATTTTCATCATTTATATTTTGAAATCAGTTCTAACAAATTGTATGTGCTAAAAAAGAAGCCTGAAGATATTACCTACATTATATTATCAATAGGTTGCAAGAAACTGTGCTGCATTCAGACAAGCATGGATGGATATAAAATGCCCAAAAAATGTACAATATTTTACATTTATTTAATAGACTTTTTTAATAGACTTTACATAGTAAATCTAAACATTTAAAAATGTAATACAGTACTGAAATGGCTATGTACAGTATATCATATGTAGTTTTATGATTAGGTCCATCATTTATTGCATACAAATACATTCATAAATGCACTGTCTTGTAACTGTTTGTATGGCATTTATCTGTAAATTATCTGTGGTGTACATCTGTATTTCTGTAGATGTCAAGTTAGTCTCGACAACCTGTGAGTTTAAACTGGATTTAGCATATATGAAAATAATCAAAAAATTATAAGTAGGAAGAGTGTCCAGCAATAACTAAATTAACAAATTGTGCTAATGTTTCTAAATATCAGTATCTCCGAATAGGTATTGAACATATTGTCTCTACAAATTCTGTTGTTCTGTATTGCCTATTAAAGCAAATATATCAACTAATCAAAATACCCATTCAATTAAATATTGTAAAAATATCTTTGAACATTTTAAAAATGCCTGCCATAGCAGAACATCAGACTATTCAGCTTTGCATGAACCAGTGTTTTTACGGACTGTATCACAATAAGAAAGGTTAATAATATAGAGATATAAATAAGCTATAATTCAACCAAAATGCTCATCAGTTTGTTTAACCACACCTATATCAAATGCTTATAGGTAAAGGCAAAAAAGGAGTAGATGTATTTTATAACAATATATTTAAAATTCTTTTAATGCACATAAATTCATGGCAAAAAAATTTTAAATTGTAACAAGTTATTTTTTTGGAATGTCTAGTATAGTTAAATGTCTTTAGGAACTGAACAAATGTCCAGGAAAATGAAAAAATCCACTAAAAAGAATAAGGTCTATTCAGAGTTGTTCCGTCTTGAGATAAGAAATGCAGTCACTATCAATAAACTGTCAATGTATTTCAGAACCCACAGTTCCTTGTTCAGAGCATAGTGAAAAGTGGTAATGATAAAACAATTTAGAGACAAATCCAGACAGTGGAACACAAAAAAAGGAAAAAGCATGAATTTTACCTAAATAGGCCAGTATTGACTGCATTTTAAATTTGTGATTGTACTGTTTGTTAGAGGGAAATTATGTATTTGGTTGATTCATGTTTTTTCACCATAACCCCGTAATGGAAAAAGAGGGTTTAAAAAAGGATAGATAGACAGATATTATTTTATTCCAAGAAAATATTGCACTGACAAAGCCAACATAAAAACAATGCTCAAAATCTAAATAAAGAAACAATAGTCTCATTGGTCATTATCTTGTAAAATCTAATGGTTGTTTGTAAAAAAGACCACTGATTGAACTCTGTGATAAACACTGATCTTGTAATAGGAGGAGACCAAGCAACTGAAAGCTGGCTGGGATGGAAATACTAAAATGTGCACCAAATCACAATCATTAACAGGCATGGGCCCGAATAGACAGATATAACTTTATTTTTTCCCCTTGGAGAAAATTGGCTCTTTACAGAAGATCTTTAAATGAATAAATACATATATGCAAACATACATACATAAATAAATAAATGCACATGCACACACACACTATGTTCTGAAACCAGAATGACTAAAAAGCAAGAAAATTAAAAAGAAAGAAAAATGTTTGACTTGACAGTCATAGTGCCAGTGAGGCATAATACCTTTGGTATTAAGGAGCACAATAGTGTTTCCTGACACACTTGTACTGAATAATATGTTGGTTAAAAGTCCTCAATGTTTGTGTGTCAGAGAGAGGATATGCAGCATTATTCATAATGGCACTCAGCTTTGTTTTAATTCTCTCCTTCACTACAGCTTCTAGGGGGTCTAAAGTTCATCCTGTACCTGAGATTACACTTTTAATGAGTTTATGGGTTCCGTGAGCATTTCTTGAATTGATGTTACCAGCTCAACACACCACAGAGTAGAAAATAACACTGCCCATCACAGAGTTGTAGAAGATGTGAAAGATGTCATTACTAACAGTAACACTAGAATCCCTGAAGCCTACAAAAAAACTTGTAATCTCAGGCCACCTTTAATTCCTTCTCACCTCTCCATCAGCGTCTTTTGTTTTGCAAATGTGTCAATCACCACAAGCAGCTTGCTATCCCATCCCCACAATGATGGAGTTTAGTCTGTCAGCAAAATTCTTAGAGCTCAAGTCTCTTTGTCTCGCAGTTAGGTGCCTGGGTGCTATAGGGTAAATAATGTTTCATTATTTGGAATACATGCATTTCATATGTGTTCCATGTCTACAATGACCTGTTTTAAGTGTAGGATGGCAGGACATGTGAGGGAAGAAATGCTAAACACATACCTAAAGCAGAAACCTTTTCCATGTTATACTAATAATGACGTGAAATGTATAATGCTTGAAGGCTTTAGTCCAAATATCTAATAAGCAAGTGCTCTTTTAGTCAAGAATAGAACCAAAGAAAAAATTTTTTGATTTACATGTTGCTGTCAATGACTTAAAATCAAACTCAAATGTCAATTGACAGGAAGATGATACATATTCTTGAATGGTGCAAAGATAAGAACTGCTGCCTTTTAACCCAAAAGGTTCTTGGATCGAGGCCAGGCACTCCTCGTTTTGAGTAGTGAGCTGCTATTATTATTACTATAGTATAATAAAAACATACATTTCATTTTAGTCTGTAACACCCGATGTAAATTTTGGCTAATTGTAAAAGTTTGCATTTTTTTTTATTATTGTTTTATTCTGTCAGTGACGCTTGTCTCTCCCTTTCTGAGTTGATGGCATCTAACTCCATTCTTTTCAGAAGAACAGCGATGACCACAGTTGGTGCTGTGGTTGATGCCTGCTCAGAACTATTTGTTGTACCGGCAATCAAAGATACAATGTCCGTGACTGCTATCAGACTACCATGCAGTATTTGGGCTTTGAAAACAGACACCCGTGCAAAACGTGAAAAAATGACAGGTTTGCTACCATCTTGGACATTTGGCAATGTTTTGTTGAAAACTGTGGTTTGAGTTACAATCCAGGGTATAGACTTTCTGAGTCTGGGGTCATAAAGCTTATGGAACCATTTCTGGACAAAGGTAGAACCGTAATAACAGATAGCTTCTTCACAGCGCTTTTACTGGCTAATAGACTGCTGCACCGTGACGCAACTTTGCTTGGCACCAAAAGTAAAATGGGACTTCTACCTGCAGTTATAGTCACTTTAGTACGCAAGCAACTCTCCATGCTGGTGTTTAGATCTGGTAGTGCCATGCTGACGGTGTATGCGCCCAAAAAGAAGAAGCCTTTGATTTCAGTCTATAACAGCTGGTGTTAAGTTTTGCTACTTGTAAAAGATATCAGTGAAGGGATATAAGCAGATACAGAAACACTGGTGAATCATGTTTTCTTGGTATCTTCTTGTCACTTGAATTTTTTGTTATTCAGTTTTATTCTTGAATAAAAGCACACTTGTTTTGTTATACCTTTGTGAAAGTGTTTATTTTATATTCCAGTAACCACTTGAATGAGATTGAATCTGTTTCTGCCTCTCTTGGGCATGCACACACACATTCATGCATGTAAATGTCACTATTTGAAAATTCTATGCCATTTGAACATGATTTGTCATTTGAACACGTTTTTTTCTTGCCTATACTTTAAGAAGTCTGTCTGCATTTTCAGTATCATGCAACATAATGTGGAGCACCTGGCCTCGAACCCGGAACCTTTAGGTTAAAAGGCAGCAGTTCTTAACTCTACACCATTCAAGAATGCATGTCAACTTCCTGTCAATTGACATTTGAGCTTGGAGTTTTCCTAAGGAAAATGAGTCTGCTCTGGCCATTCATATATAGTTTCTCTAGGCTCTGAGACAAGTCCAATCTGTCATTAACGTGGTCCCCCATGTACCTGTAGGAGTGGACCACTTCTACATCCACTCCCTGGAAAGTAATTGGACATAGAGCGGAAAAAGTCAATAACCAGTTCCTTGGTTGTGCTGGTGTTAAGTTGCAGACAATTCTCTTTGCACTAAGAAACAAACTTCTCCACCTGAGTCCAATACTCTGTCTTATCCCTTTTATCAATACACCCCATAAGTGCAGAATAATCTGAGAATTTCTGCAAGTGACAAGACCTGTTGTTATATTTGTAGTCAGGGGTGTGCAGAGTTAAGTGTAAAAGAGAAAGGACTGTTCCTTGTGGTGCTCCAGTGTTGCTAACATCTGTATCAGAAACACAGTCCTTGAGTCACAGAAACTGCAGTCTGTCTAACAAGTAGTCAATCATCCAGGACACCCTAGTCTCATCCTCCTGGATACCTCTGAGTTTATCCCTTAACATGGACGACTGGATGTTATTAAAGCCACTAGTGAAATCAAAAAAACATAATCCTCATAGTGCTGTCAGCTTCGCCTTGATGAGATTAAGCCTATGGAAAAAAAATCAAAATGTTCAAAGTTCTGATTGTAATTTGTTTTGTTAGCCCCTGTTCCTAAAACAGTGCTTGTTATTACCAAAAATAATCCAAACCTTGGACATTGGATAATGGGCACTGTCATCTTTTATAGTTGACAAGTTATGACATATTCTGTTACATGATTTCCTCATCTTGTGATCGGTAGCAGGCAACACAATGGTAAACAACGGTCAGTTAACAGAGTTAGCCATTTGTATATGATTAGCAACATCATTCCTCTGTTACAGAAAATCAGGTTTACAATC